>NC_092338.1:271882708-272182916 GCF_046630445.1 Rutidosis leptorrhynchoides | reverse complement strand
ACCTTTGAAAAGTGGCCGGAGCATTGCAAAGGCCAAAGGGCATGCGTCGGTATGAAAATGTGCCATACGGGCACGTGAAAGTAGTTTTCTCCTGGTCCTCGGGCGAGATAGGAATTTGGAAATAGCCCTAAAAACTATCAAGAAAACAATAAAAGCTGTTTCCCGCTAACCTCTCTAGCATTTGATCCATGAAAGGTAACGGGAAGTGGTCTTTACATGTGGCGTCGTTCAACTTTCGATAGTCAATACAAACATGCCACCCCGTGACAGTCCGAGTGGAAATTAACTCATTTTTATCATTGGCGGTAACAGTCATACCACCATTCTTAGGTACACAGTGTACCGGGCTAATCCAAGGACTGTCAGAGATCGGGTAAATCAGACCTGCATCGAGGAGCTTAATGATCTCTTTCTTCACGACTTCTTGCATATGCGGGTTCAACCTCCTTTGACGTTGCACCACAGGTTTGGAGTTATCCTCCATTAGGATTTTGTGGGTGCAATAGGAGGGACTAATACCCTTAATGTCGTGAATTTTCCACGCAATGGCCAGTTTATGGGCCTGCAGCATGGTTACCAGCTCAGTTTTCTGACCTGTAGTAAGAGAAGAAGAAATAATTACCGGAAGCTTAGACTCCTCCTGCAAATAAGCGTATTCCAAATGATCTGGAAGTGGCTTCAATTCTAACTCGGGAGGTTCTTCAATTGAAGACTTGCTCCGGTAATCCGCATCACGCTCGAGTTCTTTGAACTCCTCCTCAGTCGGCTCATAGCCGTTTTCCATCAAGGTGGTTAAAATATCCACCTCTTCAACCTGCAACTCTTCATCAATTTCAACCAATAAACACTCTCCTGAACCCTGTAACTCTGGGAATTCCTGCAACAACTCAGAGTGGACATTCACAGTGTTAAGAAAATAGCATACATCATCGGTGTACGCAGGGTATTTTAAAGTATGGTCGATTGAGAAAGTTGCATGCAAATTATCTATCCGAAGGGTCAACTGTTGGCCATATACATCAATGATACACCTAGCAGTATTTAAAAATGGTCGACCCAAAATCAGTGGAATCATATCTTCCACTTCCATATCTAACACCACGAAATCGGCCGGGAAAACCAATGACCCGGTCTTAACTAGCATATTCTCGCTAATTCCACGAGGGAATTTAATAGAGCGGTCCGCTAGCTGAATAGCCATACGCGTGGGTTTCAACTCCCCGGGGTCTAGCTTCAAATAAATAGAGTAGGGCATTAAATTTATGCTAGCCCCCAAATCTGCCAAAGCCCTCATACAATCTAAATTACCCAGTAAACAAGGAATGGTAAAACTCCCAGGATCCTCAAGCTTCTCGGGAAGCTTGTTTGCAACTACCGCTGAGCATGCGGCATTCAACCTGAATGAAGACACGTTCCCCAGCTTCTTCCTGTTAGTTAGCAAGTCCTTAAGAAACCTTGCATACTTGGGCATACCTGCAATCACATCAATAAAAGGCAAATTAATGTTAACTTTTTTAATCAAGTCCATGAACTTGGACTTTTCTGCCTCAAGCTTCTCCAGTCTCTGCTTCCTCGGGAATGGGAGCGGTGGTTGATACTCTTTAACTACCAGTTTAGCAGCAACAGTTTCTGGTACCCTCACAACCTTCTCAATCACCTGTTCCGGCTCCTTATCCCCCTCCGGTTCACTAACAACAACCGGCTCACTATCCTTAACCAACGGCACTCGCAAATCATACTCATCGGGTGCTCTCGGTGAATCATATGCTAAACCACTGCGTGTAGTGATAGCATTAACGTGCCCATTCTTCGGGTTATTATCGGTTTTACTCGGTAACTCCCCCAGTTTCCTCACATTATTCTGTCTAGCAAGCTGACTAATTTGTTTCTCCAGATTCTGAATAGCTGCTTGTTGATTTCGAAACATTTGATCATTCTTCTCATTGTTCTGAGTAACATTAGTAACAAGCTGAGTTTGAGAAATCACAAGCTTCTCGATCATAGCTTCAAGATTGGACTTTTTCTCTTCGGCTTGGGGTTTCTGAAAATACCCGGGAGCTTGCGGTTGATATCCTCCACTAGAACCTGGCTGAAACCTCGAACCTTGATTACCTTGAGGATTATAGGGATTGTTGAAATTCCTATTAAACTGCGCACGTCCCTGAAACTGATTGTTGTTCTGCTGACTAATATAAGCAATCTTTTCCTTCTGATTCATAGTCAAACCTGCATCACAATCTTTTGCCAGATGTAATCCCCCACAATACTCACAACCAACCTTCATACCATGAATATCCTTATTTATCTTCTCCAAATTCCTACCAAAGGAATCCAACTTAGCACTTATTGACCCAAAATTGTCATATGCACCATGGGTTTCGATTCTCTTAACTGAAGCTGAATGGAATGACTCATGATCTTGATGCCATTCGTGAGAATAAGCAGCTTGCTTTTCAATTATCTCTAGCGCCTCTTCTTCGGTCTTATCCATTAACGTACCACCTGCTGCTTGATCAATAGTCTGACGAGTTGGGATATCACAACCCTTGTAGAAAATCTGGACCTTCTGCAAATCATTCAACCCGTGTTGCGGACACGAGTGTAGCATATTAGAATAACGGTCCCAAGCATCAAATAATGTCTCGCTGCTCTTTTGTCTGAATTGAGAAATTTCTGCTTGAAGTCTAGCAGCTCGAGACGCAGGGAAAAACTTCGATAAAAACTTATCCATCAAAATCTCCCAAGAGGTAATCGTACCCTCTGGTTGCTTATCTAACCATCTCTTTGCTTCTCCCTTAAGAGTCCAAGGAAAAAGCCTTGTCTTGACCGACGTATCGGCAACCTCATGCAACTTAAACAAATTGCAAACATCATTGAAAACACGAAGATGCTCGTTAGCATCCTCACTATCCTTGCCATGAAATTGGCAGTCAGAAGAAATCAAACTCAGGATCGGCCCTGTAATTTGAAAAGGCTGAGTGATGTTCGGTTGAGTAATCGAATTGCCTTGGCCCCCTCGTGTGGCCTTCAACTTTTCGGCCATAGTCTGAGGACGAGGTGGTTGTTCTTGGTCAGCCATATCTTCAGTCTCGAAAAGATCTAATGAAATGTAAGATTCTTCTTCTTCTCTGATTTTAGGTGGTGTATCGGGTACCACAGTATCAGAACTACTTCCCAAATTAATTATATTAGCACTTGAAGAAAAAGATGAATCCACTGTAGATTGATGCTCTTGACTTAAAGCTCTGAATAACTCTCTTTCAGGTTCTGCAAATGGTTGAAAAATCGGAGAATTAGAAGAACGCGTATGTGGCATGCACTACCTGTTATCTGCGAAATCATAACTAACAACTGATTAAATGCACCGATTCAACTGAGAATAACGAAAAGAAATAATAAACTATAAGTAAACTAAACTAAGAACAATTAGATAACAATCTTAATTTTCGACACAACTGTCCCCGGCAGCGGCGCCAAAAACTTGATGTGTATTATCGTGTCTATAATTTATATTGGAAAAATGCCGGTTAAATGATTACTACACACTAACGGGCAGTGTACCCGATCGTGTAATAGTATAAAATTGGTAATTTCGAAATCGTTCCAAGGACAGTTTTAACGTGAGAATTAAGATTGCAACTAATAAAGTAAACTAAGTTAATCTATGAAAATCGAAAGAACGAGATAGTTTGTTTTGTGGCTATTTAACGATTAGCCAAATCAAAGATTGATTAAAAGTAAAAGACGATATTTTTGTATTTTTAAGTTTATAAAAATAATGCTGACTCAACAAAAAGTAGAGATATTTGAATTCAATAGATAAAAGAATGTTCACCTAGATCTCCTATTCACAGTGTTGGATGATTTTTTATTACGCACTAGTTCTATTTATCAATGCACGCAATTACAGAGTCAGTTTACCCAGAGTTCTCTTTTAGCAAACACGTCAAACTAGGATTTATTAGCTTAGGGTTCCCTTTCACCAAAGACCTCTTTCATTTGTAACTTAGTAATTAGCTAATTATAAGATTAAGATTCAATTGGTTACGCGTTCGCTCCACACAATTCACCCATATTTTGTTCAATCAATGTTACCCGGTTTACCCCCTTGGTCCAGTAAGCACCCAATCGGTTAAGACAAATCAATTGGAAATTATATCACTAAACTGAAACAGGGTTCCCTTTGTTCAAACAAGATTCACTAATCAACCTAGTAACAATAATCAACACCCACAAGAATGGTTCTTAATCAAAACTCATAATTATCATGCATTAATCAATAAAACATTAAAGTATCATCCAAACACATGCAAATATTCAATCTAGACAAAGATTAAAAGCTTAGCCAATCATGGCTAGAACAAAAATGACAAATAAACAATTAAAGGTATTCATAATGATGATAAGAATTAAACCTAATGAATATTGTGTTCTTGATTGATAGACGGATCGAGACTTGTTTCTGGAATGATTGATGTGTTAGAATGACCTTGAGAAACCCCAAAAATCACCTAAGTTCGTCAAAAAGCTGCTGGAAATCGTCTGGATGCGAAAGTGTCAAGTTAGGGTATTTTTCGGGCTTTAAATAGGAAACAAAAACTGAACCGGGCTCAAAGTGGCGCGGCGCGCCAGGAACCCTCGCGGGGCGCCGATACCCTGCGCGGCGCTCCATATAGCTGTGATCTGAATTCTGGATTCCTGAAAACTGTCAAACTGATTTTTATGCCCATTGGAGTGGCGCGCCACCTTTTGGAGCGGCGCTCCAGACCTCTTTTTGCTGAATCTGAGCTGAAAACTCACTAAAATCACCTGTTTTCGAACCAAACTCGAATCAAACCAATCCCTTTCACTTGCTTTCATATAAAATCACTAAAAACCATCAAATATCTTCAAAATTCATCTCCTTGGTCTTAGAACTCGAACTTTCACAACTCTTATCAAAATATCACCAAATCGTATCCAAAAGGACCAAAATGTACCCGATATTGCTAAGGAAAACGCGTATGAAATATGCGATATCAGGTATCTTTATGCCGGGTTAATATACCGAACCGAGAAGTGGTGACGGTACCAGCAGCATATCGGTTCCGTCTAAGGTGTCACGGAGCTCCCAGTCTAATCCGGGAAGGTTTTGCTTTCTAATTGTTCCAAGTGTTTCTTCATGGTTATAGTTATCATGACTGGCTACATGATGACGAATGATGTCGGGGAGTAGCCTGTAGCGACCCCGACAAATCGTCAAGTGACGGCGTCGGCTACGTGGGTCCCATTACCTGATTATAAGTCTTTAAGATAATGTTTGACCAAAATATGTCGCCTTCACTTCAAAATAAAGATTGTTCAAAGTTTACAAGAATTGTTCAACCAAAAGTTAAGTTACAACGTTATAAGTACGATTGAAATCTAGGCGACACGGTTTAAAGTAAAGTCAAAAGACGCTCCATGAAATGCATGTATACTCGACATCGGATGCAAGTATCAAATAGTAAGCGGAAGCATGTTTCACATATCGTGCAAGACCTGAGAAAAACATAGAAATCTGTCAACGAAAACGTTGGTGAAATCATAGGTTTAAGTAAGTAAGTACAAGTGAACCACAAGATTTGCATCAATGAAATAATAGTAATACATTCCAAAAGTTTGTTTCACGAGCACCCAATTATCAAAGCTTAACATTCCTTCCATTGTATACCCCATCACTTAGTGCTAGAACAAACACTGATTCTTGAAAATATATTTCATCCGTAGACGGTAGCGAACCGTCAAAGATGAGGGTTGTCAACCCATATGGCCATATAACATAAGTTCTCGCTTACACCCGGCAAGTGTAACTAATGATAATCGAATTGAGGATTTTTGTTCTAAACTCGTATGTAGAATGTTTGTTTTCCCGTTCTTGTGTTCACTTAGTTCAAAAGAATCGTTTATGTTTTCTCATCCCAATATAAGTTCAAAAAGAGTAAAAGTGGGACTATGATCTCACCTTGAGTGCACGAGTAGTAAAGTACTTCAACAAGTAAACGTGTGCAAAGAACAATGCTAGTCTTGACCTAAACAATAGGTTGTATCAATAACGGTAAACACGATAGGTCAAAGATGTTCAATTAGTCCTATGGCTCGTTAAGACTCGATTATGTAGCATGTGAATCAAATTGTCAAGTTTCATGCAAGATACAAGTACAGAAACAAGTTAGGAAGGTTGCATAATCATTTGGTTAAGTTTGACAAAAAGTCAAACTTTGGTCGGTCAAAGTCAACGAAAGTCAACACGTTCGGGTCGGGTCTCGGACAAATTTTCTATGCTAGTTATTCATATATAAGCATGTTAGAACAAGTTGCATGCGAATTGGAAGTCTAAAACATGGCAAACATTTCACGTGAAACGGACATTGGAGACAGAAGCTGGGCACGGCTTATGCCGCGCCGCGGCCAGGCCTGTCACGCCGCGACAATGGCCGTGGCCTGGTCCCAGGCTTGTTTCACTTGTTCAAGACTTGGTCAATTTTCAAACAAACGCAAAACTCAAACCGTAAACAACTAGAAGACGTATCTTATACCGTTGGAAAGCTCTTTTGACAAGGAACACAACTAAACATGTTTCACCAAACAAAAACATCATTTATAATAGCCGAAAACTCATCAAGTGATCATTAAACGTTCATTTTTAAGGTTTCAAGTTCTTCAAATGCAATTTGAGTTTCGGAAAACCAATTCACACATATAATATGCCGTTTTGAAGGTAATGAAACATACATTACAACTAAACACTAATAATTAACATTCCATGGCATTCAAGCATCCAAAAATTCATGTCAAGAACTATCAAACCCTAGTCAAACATCTCAAAATCAATAATCATGTTTTTGGAGTTTCCTTAATCAACCTATACATCAAAATGAAGCTAATGATACTAGTAACACTTTTAAAACATGCACTTTAACAATTAAACAACTTTTAATCATCCAAAATCAAAGATTAAGCTAACCCACTTCAAAAGTTCAAACTAGTTACTCAAATCAACAAATCGAGCAAACAAAACATATATTCATGCTAGACACGAGCCATAGACACTAACTAACATAATTTCAAGTCAAAAACACGAATTTATAGAAATCTAGAGTTTTTAGAAAGTTACCCAAACTCGGTGTAGTTAGTATCAAATCGTAGAGAATGATGAGAGGATCAAGAATATGTAGTCGGATTTGTTGTGAGCTTCCAAGATTGAATTTAGATGATGAATGAATGGAATGGGTTTATGTGTGTGTTCTTGAGATGGAGAGAAAAGGGATGAGGGAGATGATGGAATGAATGAATGGTGGAAAAATGGGTTGACTAGTTGACCTAGTCAACTAGTTTGCCCATTTGGCAATCTCGGTCCCTCGAGTTTCAAAGCGGGTGCGGGAATTAACCCAACGAATATTTTAAAAACGTTCGAGTAACGGATGACTTTATAATTAGATAACGAGAATATTATGAACGTTAGTTAACGAAAGATACAAATTTGAATAACGAAAGATATTATATAAAAAAAAAAGACGGTGTTAAAATAAATTTAACGGAAAAACGCGGGATGTTACATTATCCACACCTCAAAAGAAATTTCGTCCCGAAATTTAGTTGGAAGTAATAATCGGTATCTCTTACTTGGGACCTAGTGTAGTAACTCTACGAATGATTGAAGGTACTTTCTTAGACATTCCACGAATCCGGATAGTCGGGGTGTTACGTTGTATTAGGGCTTGGTTTTACGATCCACAAGTTCAGCCGGTTTTTCCTATGAGGAGGAGTTTATCATCAATAGTTGGTGCATCTAGAAGGATTGCACGTTCATGTTCCGCAGGACACGTTTCTAAGTTGGTTACACGAATTGTAGGGTAAACGGAAACTTAATTGAGTCGGCCGTTCTAAATGGTAGGAAGCGGCTCCAATACGCCCCAAGGTTTCAAAAGGTTCAATATTGTGGATATAACCTTCCTCGATTTCCCAAAATGAATTACACCTTTCCAAGGTGCGGTTTCTCAATATTACGCGGTTACACACTGGGATTTGTGAGGTTTTCATCTAAGTTTGGTTTAACTCTTTTGGCGACTACGGATCGTCTCGAGCCCTCCTCGGATTTGAATGATTTCAATTGTTGTTTCTTGATGGAGTTCAGATTTCGGTGGTTGATGCTTTGGTTAAATGAACAGGGGTATGACATTAGCGGTCATATAGGGTTTCGGAAAATGCGCGTGAATACACGAGTGGTAACTACTGTTGTAAGAGTGATATACTAAAGGTGACAATACGAGTTTGTGACATGTCTTTCTAAGACGTAAATCGTTCGTTTGCTCGGTTCGTCAGTTTGTGGGAGATACGCGGTACATGTGTCTAAGCGGGTCTCCAAGGTTCCTTGTAAAACTAGAAGTGAAACGAGTATTTCAATACGGAATAATTGACAAGGATACACCGTGTTGGAATAGAATCTCTTAAGATACGTTTGAACAAGTTAGTTAGGGTTCGAAAAAAAATGTTCGTTAGGACTATTCACCCTCGTGGCGAATACTTATGTAATATGAGGAGTTTCTCTATCCATGGAGAAATGTTACAAGGAGTTTCTTTAAACGGAAATGCGAGCGATAAAGATAGGGGTGAAATGAGGACTTAGAATAGGATGAGCTTACATCTCGAGGTTGCCATAACGTGCCTCTAGTTGTCAAAAGTTGAAGTCTGAAATAGAAACGAGATAGTACACGTAGTTGTATAGTTCGGGGTTGAATAATAGTTGGCCGATTATCAGGAACACAATGACATTAAGTCAAAGAAGAGTGAAGTATCATTGGATTGTGTGTTATCTTAAGTTCCAGTAATATCAGACGGTAACGGTGAAATAACAGAGGTATGTAGTGTGGTACGTGATGACGAGAAAATTGATCGGATCCACAATTTAGTATTAGAATTCTTCGTGCAAAATAACGAATTTCAGTTACGTTGAATTTGAGTCGAGAGAGTATGCCTTTCGGCATTCAAGTAGAAATATTCCCATATTTGAGTTCCATCTGTTGCTATACGGTTTTAACTAGAAATGTTGGTGTGAAGAATCACACTCAAGGTTCGAACACGGAGAGGTTTAAATTTTTCCCTTAGTGAGTTAACGAGGTTGGAGTCGTGTAATACGAGGAAAGTCAGAAATGAATCTTCGGTAATAACAGGCGAGATCTCAAGATTTTTCGAATACAAGTCTGAGTTGGGAGAGTTTCCTGATTACATGTGGCTTGATTTCGAGATTGATTGTAATGACCTGACCATAAACCTCATGGTCTAGAAAATTGGACTTCGTTCAACAGAAATTCTCACTAGGAGAATTTGGTATAAAGTTGCTCTTTTCTCCAAAAGTTCGAGCGTAAGATGGTGATGTTGTTCGTTTTTCTTTCTTTACTTGAATAGGTTAAGGTGTCATTTATAAATACGATAACAGATTTGTCTAGATAAGTTTGCATACGTGGTTTAGGAGGTTCATGAATACGGACGGAGTCCTAAGTGAATCGAACGGTACTAAGAGAGATTTACAACTAACGTTGCGAGTTCGGAAAAATGGCTTAGGAGACATCGTCTCCCTCAACCCCCAATTGATGATAACCGGAACGGAGTTCGTTTTGGAATACACGGGGTCCACACAAATAATAATGAGGTCATGGATACGAGGAAGAGGGTATCGGTTTCCAACCGAAAATTATTTAGTTCACAAAAATCCATACATAATTGTAGGAAAGAAAGAGAAAACAAAAAAATTTCTCCTTAACGAATAGGTTTTGAGCTCCTTAGTTCTATAGGTGTCAAGTCATAATTCTTAACGTATATCCTCCGATAAAATTTATAGGCACACAATATATTCCGTTGGTCACTTAAATTGGCTAAGTAGTGTCTAGGGAAAAAGATGGAAGGTAATGAGTACAAGTCAAAGTCTTGGTTGTAAAACGTCTAGCGGTAATCGAATCGAACAAGTATGAAGTATACGGTTTGTTGTGAAGAAACGTACCCGTGACTAGTCCATCGTCGTCTCGGGCATCCTAGGTGTCGATGTTGAAAGTTCAATGGCGTGCGTTGGGGTTGATTTCTTCTTTGGGCACACATTCCTAAAATGACCCAGTTGGCCACACTCAAAGCATGCACCCGTCCTGTGTGCGTTGGGCACCCTTCGAGCGACGGTAACGGTACCCTTACAGACATGGGCCACATGGCCACTTCTTTGATACTTGACGCAAAATGGTTTGCCACATTCACCAAAATGATGTTTGCGACACTTGTTACAGTGAGGTAGGGTTCTGGCATACCCCTTCTTGCCGCCGGGGGTGAAAGGCTTCTTGGAGATGTTGTTATTGTTGTGGTTGCTTGGTTGCGAGGCTTCCCATTTTCTTTTGTTGTTACCCGGGTGGTTCTCGACCATTCGTACCGGTGCTTCCATTTCATTCACCGTTTCTAAAGTTTGGTGGGCCTTTGTTAAAGCCTCTTGTAGGTTAGTGGGTTGGGATGCCATTACCCCGTGTTGAATGCTCTTAGGGAGGCCATCCATGTAAAGTTCGACTCTTAGGGATTCGGGAGTCATGAGATTTGGACACATTGAGACTAGTTCGGTAAACCGTTGATTATAAGCTCCGAGGTCATTCCCGACCGTTCTTAAATTCCTTAGCCCTTGCTCGAGCCTTCGAGTCTCATCGCGCGGGAAGTATTCGGTGATCATTCTTTCTCTTAATTCGGTCCAAGAGAGTGTAAGGGCTTCATCGATACCCACTGATTGTACATACGTGTTCCACCATGAGAGAGCGATACCGGTAAGAGTGAGGGTGGAAAACTTGACCTTATCTTGGTCCTGACAACCGCTTATGCTAAAAACGGATTCTGTTTGTTCAAACCATCGGGTGAGAGTAACCGGTCCCCCGGTTCCATCGAAAGTGGGAGGATTGTACTTCATGAAGTTCTTGTAGGAGCAACCTTCGATTGAATTACCGGCTCCATGATTGTTGTTGTTAGAAAAGTGATTGGCCACGGCCGTACCCACTGCGGTGGTTATCATTCGTTGAAGAGCTTGTTCTAGAGTTTCGAGAGGAGTGTTGTGTTGACCTTAGTGAGCCATTGTTCCTTCATGAGACAAGAATATCGTTGGTTAGTATTTTCAACAATACTAACCGTGGCATGGAATAAGGATAGAGAGAAAATTTTCCTTGACTCGCCTTAAATTCTCTATGTCATAATGTCGGAACGTCCATGTGAATCACCGTAATATAATCCCGGAAATTATATTACCCTGATTCGCATGTGCATTTAACATTACTTCATAAAGTCAAGGTGGCGCATCAACAAAATTTATCAACGTAAGATCAAGATCGAATTCAAGTCAGATATGATAGAAGAGTTCTAGTATAAATGCACAAATAGTCAAGTAATTCCTACTTCAGTCTATATGCCGGTTGTAGTCTAGATTCACCTATGTACCCTATGACTCGGGGTGGACACAAATGAACTCTAAATCCCTACAACCAAGGCTCTGATACCACTTGTAGCGACCCCGACAAATCGTCAAGTGACGGCGTCGGCTACGTGGGTCCCATTACCTGATTATAAGTCTTTAAGATAACGTTTGACCAAAATATGTCGCCTTCACTTCAAAATAAAGATTGTTCAAAGTTTACAAGAATTGTTCAATCAAAAGTTAAGTTACAACGTTATAAGTACGATTGAAATCTAGGCGACACGGTTTAAAGTAAAGTCAAAAGACGCTCCATGAAATGCATGTATACTCAACATCGGATGCAAGTATCAAATAGTAAGCGGAAGCATGTTTCACATATCGTGCAAGACCTGAGAAAAACATAGAAATCTGTCAACGAAAACGTTGGTGAAATCATAGGTTTAAGTAAGTAAGTACAAGTGAACCACAAGATTTGCATCAATGAAATAATAGTAATACATTCCAAAAGTTTGTTTCACGAGCACCCAATTATCAAAGCTTAACATTCCTTCCATTGTATACCCCATCACTTAGTGCTAGAACAAACACTGATTCTCGAAAATATATTTCATCCGTAGACGGTAGCGAACCGTCAAAGATGAGGGTTGTCAACCCATATGGCCATATAACATAAGTTCTCGCTTACACCCGGCAAGTGTAACTAATGATAATCGAATTGAGGATTTTTGTTCTAAACTCGTATGTAGAATGTTTGTTTTCCCGTTCTTGTGTTCACTTAGTTCAAAAGAATCGTTTATGTTTTCTCATCCCAATATAAGTTCAAAAAGAGTAAAAGTGGGACTATGATCTCACCTTGAGTGCACGAGTAGTAAAGTACTTCAACAAGTAAACGTGTGCAAAGAACAATGCTAGTATTGACCTAAACAATAGGTTGTATCAATAACGGTAAACACGATAGGTCAAAGATGTTCAATTAGTCCTATGGCTCGTTAAGACTCGATTATGTAGCATGTGAATCAAATTGTCAAGTTTCATGCAAGATACAAGTACAGAAACAAGTTAGGAAGGTTGCATAATCATTTGGTTAAGTTTGACAAAAAGTCAAACTTTGGTCGGTCAAAGTCAACGAAAGTCAACACGTTCGGGTCGGGTCTCGGACAAATTTTCTATGCTAGTTATTCATATATAAGCATGTTAGAACAAGTTGCATGCGAATTGGAAGTCTAAAACATGGCAAACATTTCACGTGAAACGGACATTGGAGACAGAAGCTGGGCACGGCTTATGCCGCGCCGCGGCCAGGCCTGTCGCGCCGCGACAATGGCCGTGGCCTGGTCCCAGGCCTGTTTCACTTGTTCAAGACTTGGTCAATTTTCAAACAAACGCAAAACTCAAACCGTAAACAACTAGAAGACGTATCTTATACCGTTGGAAAGCTCTTTTGACAAGGAACACAACTAAATATGTTTCACCAAACAAAAACATCATTTATAATAGCCGAAAACTCATCAAGTGATCATTAAACGTTCATTTTTAAGGTTTCAAGTTCTTCAAATGCAATTTGAGTTTCGGAAAACCAATTCACACATATAATATGCCGTTTTGAAGGTAATGAAACATACATTACAACTAAACACTAATAATTAACATTCCATGGCATTCAAGCATCCAAAAATTCATGTCAAGAACTATCAAACCCTAGTCAAACATCTCAAAATCAATAATCATGTTTTTGGAGTTTCCTTAATCAACCTATACATCAAAATGAAGCTAATGATACTAGTAACACTTTTAAAACATGCACTTTAACAATTAAACAACTTTTAATCATCCAAAATCAAAGATTAAGCTAACCCACTTCAAAAGTTCAAACTAGTTACTCAAATCAACAAATCGAGCAAACAAAACATATATTCATGCTAGACACGAGCCATAGACACTAACTAACACAATTTCAAGTCAAAAACACGAATTTATAGAAATCTAGATTTTTTAGAAAGTTACCCAAACTCGGTGTAGTTAGTATCAAATCGTAGAGAATGATGAGAGGATCAAGAATATGTAGTCGGATTTGTTGTGAGCTTCCAAGATTGAATTTAGATGATGAATGAATGGAATGGGTTTATGTGTGTGTTCTTGAGATGGAGAGAAAAGGGATGAGGGAGATGATGGAATGAATGAATGGTGGAAAAATGGGTTGACTAGTTGACCTAGTCAACTAGTTTGCCCATTTGGCAATCTCGGTCCCTCGAGTTTCAAAGCGGGTGCGGGAATTAACCCAACGAATATTTTAAAAACGTTCGAGTAACGGATGACTTTATAATTAGATAACGAGAATATTATGAACGTTAGTTAACGAAAGATACAAATTTGAATAACGAAAGATATTATATAAAAAAAAAGACGGTGTTAAAATAAATTTAACGGAAAAACGCGGGATGTTACATAGCCCTTCTTCCGGGATGGACCGTGTCGGGTAAGATCCTAGCCGGTCGCTACTTTGTTAATGTCGTTTTGAGACAGATCATTATGCATATCATTAAGTCCCCCCAGTTTGGTGAGGTCGGCTGGGACAGCTGCGTTACCAAACTTAAGTTAACATGACCGACGCGCGTGATTTGACGTGCAATTAATGTTGTCTTAATCATAGTAAAGTGCTTCTCGTGTTTCAATGCACCTTTTTGAGTTTTATGGGACCCGCATAGGATTTTTGCCTATATAAACGATCATTTATCTTCATTCAAGCCTTTCTACCTTCGATAGTATTCGCTTTGCATAATACAGAGAAACAATTTTCTTATCTTCTTCAATTTGAATCTCTCTATTTTCTTCTTCGATCATTTTGGCTCCCATATCTGCTAATATTCTTCATGACATGTTACGTGCGCCTAGCAACATCGATCAAGCCTATCTTGATAGGATTTGTTATATATGCCCTCAACTACGAGGCTTGGGGTTAGTGATTCCAAGGTCACAGCAGCGCGCTTGTGGCCCTCACCAAATCATTGTGCTATCTATTTGAGACCCTTTGAGTTTTCAAATATGAGATACCCATTTACTCGTTTCTTCATGAAGGTTTTAAATTTCTATGGCCTTAGTGTTGCTCGTTTGCATCCGAATGAGGTTCGCGCGATCGTGCTGTTTGAAATGTATTTTAATGGTTTAGGCATGGTCCTAAGTTTGAACATTTTCTGAAGCATTTTTCGACTATCGTCCTATCACAGAGGGTGGTACACATTTACTGATGAGATTGATTTCCTTGGGGAGGCACCAGCGATTGCAGATAACTGGGTACAATCGTTCGTTTTTGCCAAGTGTTCTGACTTTCCATTGCGGAATGCACAATCCTATCTGTTTAGGTCGGTGACTGTTCAGCAGCCGAGACAGTTGTCTGAGCTGGGCGAATTGATGGTTGACCAGTTGAGGGGCCTGAGGATTCCTCAACGATCTTATGATGAGCAGGTGTTGGTAATGGATAATGTTAGCAACAACTTGACCCATTCTAATAGGATTGCCGTTGCTCGCAGAGGTGGGAGAGGTATTTATCCGTGCGACGTTTTCCAACCTTTTTTTCGTAGTCATGATTTATAAAATTACATTTTATGATCTGTACAGAGTTAACTGTGTCGGAGGTTCTGAGGGCGACGATTCTGGATGGCATGGTTTTTACCGACAAGGTGGTTGAGGGTATGCCTCCGGAGTCTTCCAGCCGTCACAGGGCGCCACCTCCTGAAGACTTGGAATCTTCCAATGGCGGTTCTTCAGAGGGTGGGTTGATCCGTCATACCTGGCGCCGGATTGAGCCATCTACGGTAGCTGAAGGTATGCCTTTGACTCGCACTCTCTTTAACTTTCCTAATAGTATCTTGTGCTGGCTACATTACTTTCTTTCTTGTATGCATAGGTAACGCTGGTGTGACTTCTGCGAGGGTGTAGGCATCTGCCCCTATAGTTTCGTTGTTGGAGGGAGCTACTCCCTGGGAGAGGCTTGAGCCGATTGTGGGGGAGAATCGGGTGGCTGAGGAGGAGCCAGCTACTAAAAGGGAGTCGGTTCTAGGGCACCGTTCTGGAAAAGAGCCCATCGTGGAGGCCTCAGATGCTCGCCCCCGGCTGACAACAAATGCTGGGCAGAATGTTTACGTTCTGCCCGACTGTAATGTCGAGCCATTCCGTGATCTTCTTCAGTGTGATGCTTCAGACTACCTATAACATCCCGTTTTTCCCGTACGTATCGAAAGGTACCTACTTAATCATTTGTACGTTTATAACTCGTTAGCTTATGCGTAAATGTATGAATATATATATATATATATATATATATATATATATATATATATATATATATATATATATATATATATATATATATATATATATATATACTTATATGTGCACTTGATAATGTGTGCATGTATAAGTTTAATCATGGGTTTGGTTAGCGTTAAGTCTTGTGAGACTCTTGTGGAAGGCTAGGTGAACATAGGAAGCGGGTTTGGATTTGTGCAAGGTAAATAAAATCGAAAAGTGTATAAGTTGGCTGAGCTGTCCAGTTCTAGCCTTAGGCCGCGCCGCGACAATTTGGTTCGCGCCGCTGCATAACAAGCAAATTGGGATCAGAAGTTGGCTTAAGAAGGGTATATTTTCCCTTTATGTGTCGCGCCGCAACGATTAAGGTCGCGCCGCGACAGTCCTGCAGTTCTGATTCTTGTTTTAGCTTAAATTAAATGACTTTGAGGGAAAAAATGGTAATTTGACATGTAAATCTAGTGGGAGCATTAACTTCCCATCACACATCCATTTATTTCATTTTCATTTCCATTTTCTTTCCTATTTCTCTCCCAAAACACAAAACCCACCTAGCTTGATCTTGAGATTTGAAGTTGGAGATTTGTGAATCAAACCTAGGAGCGAGATTTAAAGTTGTTCCTTGTGTCTCTAGCTACGCGTTGATAGTCTCGGTAAGTTCTAACTCTAAGTTTGAGTTTTTATTGGTTAATGACTAGGGTTATGGGTACTAGTGATTTGTATGACCCATTTGAGGGTAAAATGGGTGAGTTTGGGTTATGTTGTTGTAATTAAACCCTAATAGCCATAATCTAGGGTTTTGGCCTTGTGATTTGAGGTTGTAAGTGTCAATTGGTGTTGTTAGTCACTAATGCACTTTAAGATTTATGAAAGAAGGGTTAATGGGTAAGTTTGACTTGATTTGTGAGTTTAAGTGAGTTAAAATGGGTCAAAATGTACTAGTTGACCTAATGGGATGAAATGGGTATGGATTACCCTAAGTTTGTGTTAATTGAAGTTAATAGACTTTAATTCACTAGTCTTAGTGATTAAAGTCGAGTCTTGACCATTTATGGGCGGTTGTGAGTAGTGGAGTCATTGAATGCAAATTGGGACATTAAATGCTCAAGTGGGAGTATTGTGGTTAATCCCACTAGTTGTGAAATTGAATGTGCACTTAATGATTTAGGTACATTGCGTTGAAGCTCGGAAGTGCTAAATCATCATCCTTGTGACAAGGTGAGTGGAATAATTATATGTGTATGTATATAATTTATTTACTTGTGGGCTGTGGGTTTAAAGTTCGTTGTTGACGATACCATACACTAGAGTATATTATGTTGTGATGAGGGTTTAAAGCTCGTTGTTGACGATTCCTCACGTATGGAATTAAAGGTCGATGTTGACTATGCCATACAACTATTGTAGTGAGTTGATGAGGGTTTAAAGTTCGATGTTGACGATACCTCATATGTGGGTTTAAAGTTCGGTGTTGACGATACCACATTAATGTAGGCGAATGGGGTTTAAGTTCGATGTTGACGATACCATTCGTTGGGCTAACCTTGAGATCTTGAGTACTATGGATGTTGTGAACATCATCGTTATACTTGTATTTTAGCATAATGTGTTGTTGTGATATATGCTATTGTTATACTAGCCTTGCTATAGTGGTACTTAGCATTATACTTGTGAAATGTATGCTAAGTATCTAACTAGTATGTATGCGGATTTGGTAAGTGTTTGCAAGTAACTAGGTTATATATATGTATGTATAATTGTTGCACTCATTAAGCATTGCTTACCCTCTCGTTGTTTACCATTTTATAGGTTCCGGCTTGGACAAGGGTAAGGGCATACGGTTGGATTAGTTGTCTCCCGTTTGTGTTGACAGGGGATGCTTTTGGGATAGCTTTTGAAGTGGTCGAACGTTTTGGGTAGTTTAGCCCCAAACCATGCTCGAGTGTCGTTTGGATTATAAACTATCATTTGTTGTTGGTCAAACTAGTATCACATTCGTTATTGGCCTTTGTGCCTTTTTGTAGACATTAAACTCGTAGGGTGTTTTGACGAATCGTGTGGAATGGGTTACATATTTAATTGGCGCGTAAATGTGTATTATATTTATAAAAAAAATATATCGTACGGAGTACGGGTTGGGTTGTTTCACTACCCGGTTTATAAGGAATATCTGGACTTCATAACCTTTCTGGCTCTGAAAAAGGCGTTGGCCACTCTTTCCGCCACCCAGGCACACCGCTTGCGTTCTCAGTTTTTCGTGTTTACGCTGATGCTCGTCGCATTCACGAGCATTGTGTGATGTTTGAGAATGATAACCGTTCCGTGGCAGAGTTGTCGGGGACGATCACTCGCCTTGAGAGGGAGCTGACATCGGCAAAGGAGGCCTTGGAACCCACCCGGGACGAGTTACGTATTTCCCGAGAAGTGCAGGAAACTTTGAAGGCGTCACTTGCCCAGGAACAGGAGAAGGTCGCCCTACTTTCTGATGACAATAAGAAGTTATCAGAGAAGGTTTTAGCCACATTAGGCGAACTTACCCACCTTCAACATGGTATTCCTGTGCTTTTTGGCCGTCTCCTGAAGTCATCCATTGTTCATCAGCCGTTAAGCGCCTTTATTGAGGCTATCAAGAGGCTGACTACGTTTGAGGTGTTGAAGGTGGTGCAATGTTTCTTGCCGCCTGGTAGCGAGGCCCAAAAGATGAAGACTGATTTGAGTGCTACCTGTGTCCAGGACTGCCAGCAGGCACATGAGGCTCTTGGCCAGATTAGTTTTGAAGAGTTAGACAAAATCTGCAGGGACAAGAACTCATCCTTGGAGGATATTGTAAATTACCAACCGTAGAGATATGCACTCGGTTGTGTTTTGTATGATTAATGTGACTTCTTTATATCTTGTTACATATGGTGTATAAACTAATTTATTTTGCTTAGAGTTGTGTATATTGTCATGACCAAAACGTAGATATCTAGACTACACGTGAGTATGGTCGAGTTGTTTATACGGTAGAATCGGGCCATCAATGATATGGTCGGACACCCTTGTTATCCAGGAAGGTTCTTCAAGGGGTTTCCTCCTACCAAAAGACTTTTGATTTTACTTATGTCATATTTAGAGTCATTACAGTGCATAAGTATATAAAATGAGACTTTATTGATGAATTATACATAGAAATGATTTGAGTACATAAGTGTTTTGCATTTCTGCCATCCGAGTGGGTGATCAGTCCTTCCGGTCGCAGACAAGTTACAGAAGATATTTCTTCAAATGAAAGGCGTTCCAAGAGCGTTGTATCAGAACTTCGTCTGGTGTCTCCAGGTGGTATGCACCATAATTAGTTATGCCGACAACCCTGTAAGGTCCCTCCCATCTTGGGCTTAATTTTCCGACATCTTGCTGTCGGCTGGCCTCGTTGCTATGTAACACCAAGTCGTTTAACTGAAAGTCCAGTGGCTTGACTTTTTTGTCATAGTGGTTTGCGATTTTTTGCTTCTTTTCGGCTAGTCGTATATGTGCTATAGTCTGTCGTTCTTCTAGAGAATCCAAGTTTTCTCGTAATGCTTCATTGTTTTATTGTTCATCGAATGTTGTTATTCGGTTGATTGGGACAAGCACTTCAGTCGGGATAACCGCTTCAGTGTCGTATACCAAGCTGAAAGGTGTTTTTTTCGTACTGTCTTTTAGTGTTGTCTAGTGTGCCCATAGTACATGTTGGAGCTCGTCCACCAATCCTTGTCGGTGTTTACCTAGTCTTGCTTTTATCCCGGCAACGATGTCCCTGATAGTGACCTCGACTTGTCCGTTGGCCTGTGGGTAGGCCACAGAAGTAAATGACTGTTGAATGTCCATGTCTGCACACCAGTCCTTAAATGGATTGTGTACAAACTGTGTGCCGTTGTAGCTGATTATCTCTCGTGGTAAACCGAAACGACAGACAATATCCTCCCATACAAAGGTTAAGATTTCTCTTCCCGTGATCGTGCTTAACGGTTTTGCCTAGACCCATTTTGTAAAGTAGTCGATTGCGACTACTAGGAATTTGACGTTTCCGACACCTCTTGGGAATGGGCCGATAATGTCGATCCCCCATTTGCAGAACGGCCAAGCGGCGTGTATAGGAATCATGTTACGGCAAGGGGATCTGTTGACGGGAGCGTGTATTTGACATGCCTCATAGTTTACGATCAGGTCATATGTGTCCCGGTACATGTGTGGCCAGAAATAACCCATTCTCTTGATCCTGCTAACTATCGTTCGTTAGCCGAAATGTGTGGAGCAGGCTCCCTCGTGCATTTCTTGTATGATCTCTTTAGCCTGCGCTGGGCCAACGCATCTTAAGTAAGGCTCTGTGAATGATTTTCTATACAGGATGCCATTTTTAAAGTTGTACATTCGTGCCCACATTCGTATCCTGCAGGCTTGTAGTTTGTCCTCCGGGAGGGTACTATCAACACGGTATTTTATGAAAGGTGTCATCCAACACTCTTCCTCCGTCGTGATTGTTGCCATGAGAGTATCCTCTTCGATTGACTTTCTTTCCAGTACTTCAACCATAACCTTTTTGGTGAAGTGGTCGTAGAGCAGAGAGGCAAGCTTGCTCAAAGCATCTGCTTATTACGGTTACGGGGTATTTACTTTATTTCAAATACTGCGAAGGTGTTGGTTAGTGCTTTCGTAAGCTCTAGGTATTTTTGCATCGATGTATCTCTTGCTTCAAAGCTGTCATTTAACTGGCTTGCTACTAGTTGTGAGTCAACATAAGCTGTAACTTGTCGTACATCAATACTTTTTGGCAAGCGTAATCCGGCTATTAGTGTTTCGTACTCGGCCTCGTTGTTTGAGGTGGCGAACTTCAACCGAATAGCATAGGTTATTTCTTCTCCGTTTGGGGAAGCGAGGAGTAGGCCTATGCCGGCTCCCTCCTCACTTGACGCTCCATCCGTATATAGTTCCCAGAATTCGTCCGTTTCCCTTCTTGTAACAGTGGTTTCTCCTTGTTTGATCATGTCGGACGGGAGCTCTACCAAGAAGTCAGCTATGACTTGGCCCTTAACCGAATGTCTCGGGAGGAAGGTGATTTCGTGCTCGCCAAGTTCTATTGCCCATTTTGCCATTCTTCCAGAAATTTATGTTCTAGTCAGGACGTGTTTGATCGGTTGGTCTGTGAAGACTTGTATCGGATGTGCTTGAAAATATCGCCGTAACCGTCTCGCTGTGTGCACTAAGGTGTAAATTAGTTTTTCCATGGCCGGGTAGTTTACTTCTCTGTTTTGTAATACTTTGCTTACGAAGTACACCGGCATTTGGATATTACCTATGTCGGCAATTAAAACCGAGCTGATTGCTTCAGAGGAGGAGGCAAGGTATACCGTGAGGGTTTCAGAATGCCTTTAGGAATGCCTTTACATCCTGGAAGGCCTTCTCGGCCTCATCTGTCCAAATGAAATCTTTTTTGCTCAGGCAACCCTTTAACGTCTGGAAAAAGAGGAGAGCTCTATCAGCGGCTCGTTTCATGTGACGACCCGACAAAATTGCCATTGACGGCGCTATCAACTCAGGTCCTGTTACGTGGTCATAGTCCCTAAATGAGACGCGTTTGACCAAAATTATGTCGCATTCATTTGAAACATGTATGACTTACAAAGTTTAAGTTACCAAACGGTTCGACAACGAGTTTAAGTTTACAGAAGTTGTAAAGTATAAATGAAATAATTTGCGACATAATATAAGTTGAAAATCACGAATACTATCAATAGCCTATGCATGTAAATATTAAGTTTGAATCCAAAGGTGCTATCACTAGCGTATGCATGTATGCTTGACCCCAAGCAAGTAATCAAAGTCTGCGGAAGCATGTATCAAGTAACCAAGTATGAACCTGAGAAACATATAGAAAACTGTCAATGAAAAACGTTGGTGAAATCATAGGTGTATTTGTAAACGTTGTTTTTGAACCACAAGATTTTATATAAGTTGATTATCTAAATCGTTTGCAATCTAAGGATGTTGTACGTTTGTGGAGCACCGAATTATCAAGACATAACTGTATACGAACCCCGTTATCATAGTGTTAGAACCTACACTATACCCGAAAATATATTTCACCCGCTAACGGTAGCAAACCGTCTGAATGAGGGCTCGTCAAGCCCGTATGGATCCACACAACATAAGTTCACGCTTACACCCTACAAGTGTAACTAATGATAATTGATTTGAGGCTTTTTGTTCTAACCCGCACGTGGAATGTTTGTTTTCGTACTTGTTTTCAAAGTATAAAAGTATAAACCGTATATGTTTCTCATCCCATGATTTAAAGTGTAAAAGTTGTTGAAAAAGTGGGACTATGATCTCACCTTGAGTGCACGGGTATAAAGGTACATCACAAAGTAAATATGTGCATGAAAGTTGTTTAGTCTTGACCTAAACAAGTAAGTTGTATCAATACTGGGTAAGACACAAGGTCGATCGAAATGTGTCCAATTAGTCCTATGGCTCGTTACGACTCGAATATATAACATGTAAGTCACGTTGTCAAGTTTCATGCAAGAATCAAATATAAAAGAAGATTAGAACGATTGCATAAGTTTTTGGTTAAGTTTGACTAAAAGTCAAACTTGGTCAAAGTCAATGGGGTTGGGTCGGGTATCCGACAATTTTTCTTTATTTAGTAGTCATATATAAACATGTGGACCAAGTTTCATGTTAATCGTAGTTGCGAGTAAGCGGGGGTGAAACTGTGAAATCACAAAACAACTTTGATCAACTAGTTTCAGCTATTTCAGCTCTTACTCTGCGATCGCGAGGGTTTTCCCTCATACAGCTCTGCAATCGCGAAGTTGATGATCTCAGGAGCTGTTTGCTGAATTTGTTATATGCACAAATCAAACTTCAATCAACCACAACTTATGAACCGTAAACATTCAAAACGTATCTTACATCGTTGGAAAGGTATTTTAACGAGGAATACAACGAAACACATATCATTAAACAAAAACATCATTTACAATAACTAAATCGGTGTCAAATGATTATTAAATGTTCATCCTTAAAGTTTCAAGTTCATAAAATGCATTTCATAATTCGGGAATCCAATTTACACATACGATACGCTGTTTCGAAGGTAATTAAACGTACATTGCAACTAAAAACTTATCAACAACATTTCATAGCATTCAATGCATCAAAAGTTCATATTTAATTCTATAAAACCCTAACCAAAAATCACAAAATCAATAATCATGTTAGTGAAGTTTTCCAAGTCAACCTACACATCAAATTGAAGCTAAATGATGCTAGTAACACATTTAATACATGAACTTTAACATTTAATCAACATTTAATCAACCAAAATCAAAGATTAAACTAATCCATTTTGCATCTTCAAGCTAGTTACTCATAGAAGCAAATCAAGCAACCAAATTACATACATATCAACTTAATGAGCCATAGACACTAACTAACACCATTTCAAGTTTATAAATCGAATTAGAGAAATTTGAGTTTTTGAAAAACCTTACCCCAAGTCATGAAATTGGTATCTATGTGTAGAGGATGATGAGAGGATTCTGAAAGTACAATTTGTTTTAATGTTAGCTTCTTGATTTGGATTTAGATGATGATTGAATGACGAAGATGAAAAGGATTCAAGAATGGTAGTAATACTTGAAAGAAAATGGAAAAGAAAAAGAAATGAAATGAATGGTGGGAGGTGGAGTTGACTAGGTCAACAACTAGTTACAACTTTGGTCCCATGACAAGACTATTCCCTCGAGTTTAAAAGCGGGTCCGTGAATTAACCAAATGAATTATTTTAAATACGCGACAGTAAACGGAAGATGTTATAATTATATAACGGAAATATTGAAAACGCTAATTAACGAAAGATACGAGTTTAGATAACGAAAGATATTATATAAAAAAAAGACAGCGTTAAAATAAATTAACGGAAAAAGGCGGGTTATTACATTACCAACACCTTAAAAGAAATTTCGTCCCGAAATTTAGTTGGAAGTAGTAGTCGTTGTTTCTTCCTCGAGACCTTGCGTTGCCAATTCTACGAATAAGTGATTTTACTTTCTTTTCATTTGATCTTGTCTTTCCCACGTAAACTCGGGTCCTCTTTTGGCATTTCAACGAACTTTGACAATCGGAATTTTACTTTGTTTTAAGATTTGGCTTCACGATTCATAATTTCAAATGGTTCTCCTATGAAGTGTAGTTTGTCATCGATAGTAAGCTCATCGAAAAGAATGTATGATGAACGGGAACTTAATTGAGTCGGAAGATCTAAACGGTAAGCAACGGGTCCAATAAGCTCCAAAATTTCAAAAGGATCAATATACTGCGGAGTTAACTTTCCACGTTTTTCTGAAACGAATTACACCTTTCCAAGGTACGACTTTTAATATTACGTGGTCACCCACTTAGAATTCGAGAGGTTTACATCTATCACCGGCATAGTTCATTCGACGACTACGGGTCATTTTGGGTCTTTCTTGAATATGAATAAATTTTCTCGGTCGTTCATGAATGATCTCGGGCCCGGTGAATTGATTATCATTTACTTGGTTCGACAAAAGGAGGACGACGTTTCCAGTCATATAAAACTTCGAAAGGTGCGGCGTTAATACTCGAGTGATAACTATCGTTGTAAGAGATATCGGCTAAGGATAAAAATACAAGTTCGTAATATGTCTTCTAAGGTTTGAATAATACGTTTGCTTGGTCCATCGGTTTGTGGATGATACGCGGTACTCATGTCTAAACGTGTTCCCAAGGCTTTTTGTAAGTCTAGAAGTGAAACGAGCATCTTGATCCAAAATAAATGACAATGGCACACCGTGTTGAGATAGAATTCCTATAATGTATAGTTGTACAAGTTTTTCCCATCTTGTCAGTTTCTGAAAAATGTTTGTTGGAACAAGTTTCTTATCGGTTTCTGAAAATGTTCGTTAGGACTATTCACCCTAGTGGTGAATACTAGTATAATGTGAAGAGTCTCTCTCTCTCCATTGATAATTTAGATAAAAGATTTCCTTATACGGAAGTATGAGCGTAATGATAGGAGGAGTTTTCATTTTGATATAGTCACATCGCGCATCTTGTGGTCAAATGTTGAGATTTGGTGGAAATGAGATAGTACATGTAGTTATATATTTCAGATTTGAATAGTAGTTGGCCATTTATTAGGTACATAAGGATGATATATCAATGAAGAAATAGGTATCCTTGGATTGTGTGTTATCTTGGGTCCCGGTAATATTAGATGGCAACAGTGAAATAACAGAGTCATGTAACGTGGTACGTGGTGATGAGAAGGTTGATCGAGCCTATAATTAGGTACTCCAATTATTCTGGTAAAACAACGAATTTCAGTTTCTTTGATTTCGAGTTGAGAGAGGAGGCCTTTCAGGTGTTCACTTAGAAATATTTTCATATTTGAGCTCTATTTTGTGCTACACGAATTTGGCTAGTAAGGTTGGTGTGGAAAATCACGTTCAAGGTTCGAACACGGAGAGGTTTAATTCTTTCCTTTCGGCTCAAGGCATCGGCTACAACATTTGCCTTACCCGGATGGTAACGAAGTTCACAATCATAATCATTTAAAGTTTCAATCCATCTTCGTTGTCTCATGTTGAGTTATTTTTGATCGAAAATGTGTTGGAGGCTTTTGTGATCGGTGAGAACAGTACTTTTGATTCCATAAAGATAGTGTTTCCGCATTTTAAGTGCAAGGACAACTGTTCTTAATTCAAGATCGTGTTCACGTAGTTTTGTTCGTAAATTTCAATTTTCGAGAAGCGTAAGCAATAACTTTCCTTCGTTGCATTAACAACACCCAAAACCTTGTTTAGAGGCATCACGAAATACCACAAAATCATCATTGCCTTCGGGAAAAGATAAGATCGGTACGGTGGTTAACTTATTCTTTAAGATTCGAAATGTCGACTCTTGTTCGGTGGACCAAACGAATTTCTTTCCTTCGTGAGTTAACGAGGTTAAAGGATGAGCAATACGAGAAAAGTCGGAAATGAATCTTCGGTAATAACCGGCGAGATCCAAAAATTTACGAATATGAGTCGGAGTCGTGGGGGTTTCCCAATTACGTATGGCTTCAATTTTTGTGAGATCGACTTTAATACCTTGACCACTAACAACATGGCCTAGAAATTTGACATAAAGTTGTTCTTGTCTCAAGAGTTCAAGCACGAGTCGGAGGTGTTGTTCGTGTTCTTTTTCACTTTTGGAGTGGATTAAGATGTCTTTAATGAATATGATGATGGATTTGTCTATATAAGGCTTGCATACGCGATTCATATGATCCATGGATACGGTCGGGGCATTAGTTAAACTAAACGGCACTACAAGAAATTCATAACTACCGTAGCGAGTTCGAAAAACGGTTTTGGAGACATCTTCTTCTCCCTAATCCTTCAATTGATGATAATCGGGATGGAGGTCGATTTTGAAATACACACGAGTGCCTTGTAATTGATCAAGAGGTTATCGATATGGGGAGGAGGATATCGATTCTTAATCGGTAATTTATTTAGTTCAATATTATCGATTCACATTCTTAGGGAACCATTTTTCTTCTTAACGAATAGGATCGGGGCTCCCCATAGTGAACGGCTAGGTTGGATAAAACCATGGTCGAGTAGTTCTTGGAGTTGACTTTGTACTTCTTTCATTTTGGAGGGAGCGAGTCTATACGGTGCACGTGCTACGGGTGCGGCTCCTGGTATAAGATCGATTTGGAATTCAACCGGTCGATGAGGTAAAAGACCCGGAAATTCTTCGGGAATTACATTAGAAAGTCACTAACAATTGGCACATCATCGATGTCACAACTTTCTTAACGTGGGCTAGGATCGTAAAACAACCCATACGAAGTTATTCTTCAACGTTGAGGCACGAAATAAGGTTGAGCCCGGTGCAACTCTTTTTGCTACAAACGATCAAGGGTTCACCATCCTCGATAGGGATACGAATGGTTTTGAGATCACAAGAAATGTTGGATTTTGTCTTGGCTAACCAATCCATACCAAATTACATCAAAGTTTTCTAGGTCTAGAGGTATTAGATTGATTTTGAATTCTTTACCCAACATCAATTTGAGCCATTGGGACTTTGGAATGACTTACCGTAATATAACCACGTCGATCAAGTGTCGTTATATCTCGCTAATTCATACCTCCATTCCAACACCTCTCCATATGGTTAAGTTTGTGTAATCATGAAGATTGCAAATGTATAAGGTGCAATGACGTCTTTAACAAGACTTGTATTTAATCGAAAGAGTTAGTGCAATCCCTGAAAGTGTGTTTCCCAAGGAAAATGTATAACTGATTGTTCACGTCAAAACGTTCAAAGTCAATTAGTGGCATCCTTAAGTATAAAGAGAGTAATGAATCATGGTAACGAGTAGTACACAATAGTAGTGATAGGTAGTGATGACGATACTCATCAATAGTAGTGGCAGTAGTAACGAATGGTGATATATAATGAGGAGCACTAGTGTAATATCTGTAGTGAGTAATGACCATAATAGTTGTGAACGTTTTACCACACTGGTAGATAGTAAGCCAGGACAGCGGCGAAAAACATGGGAAAACAGAATTTCCAAACTAGTTTAACGAATGAAGTCGCGTCATCCTTACGCGTATGAATTTTAAGTTTACTTGTGTTACCAGAAAATGGCAGAATACGGATTCGCATGAGAGTTATGTACAATTAAGAAGTTCACCGTAGAAAGTTTCAAGTATTAATGCACAAGTAGTCAAGTAAGTGCTATCTATAGCAGATATATGTCAGAATGCAATGGTTAACTATCGGGTTGTAGTTTAGACTCACTAATGCGTCCTAACAACTCGTGACATGTGATGACCCGATAAAATCGCCATTGACGGCGTCATCAACTCAGGTCCCGTTACGTGGTCATAGTCCCTAAATGAGATGCGTTTGACCAAAATTATGTCGCATTCATTTGAAACGTGTATGACTTGTAAAGTTTTAAGTTACCAAACGGTTCGAAAACGAGTTTAAGTTTACAGAAGTTGTAAAGTATAAATGAAATAACTTGCGACATAATATAAGTTGAAAATCACGAATGCTATCAATAGAGTATGCATATAAACATTAAGTTTGAATCCAAAGGTGTTATCACTAGTGTATGCATGTATGCTTGACCCCAAGCAAGTAATCAAAGTGTGCGGAAGCATGTATCAACTAGCCAAGTATGAACCTGAGAAACATATAGAAAACTGTCAACAAAAAATGTTGGTGAAATCGTAGGTGTATTGTAAACGTTGTTTTTGAACCACAAGATTTTGTATAAGTTGATTATCCAAATCGTTTGCATTCCAAGGATGTTGTACGTTTGTGGAGCACCCAATTATCAAGACTTACCTGTATACGAACCCCGTTATCATTGAAGGTTTTTCGTATGCCTGAGAGACATATTAAATTGATGTGGCTAATATGTTATGATCCAAGTCGGGTCATACCCAATAACAAGCTTACTGACACCTTAAACGTATTTAATCTTAATGATTGGATCATTAAATGAATACGCAACACTTGAATTTTAGAAAATCGGTTTTCTAAAATATTATTACTTGAGATAAATTATTTGGATAATTTGTATGTTAAGGATTTAATTGTTTATAAGATTAAATAGTTATGTTGTGATACATTTTACAAAAGGGTTTATAAAATGTAAGTAACAAATGCATGGTATTATTTGCAACAAGTTTTATAAAATTGAAAGTTACAATTTTAAATAACCCCTCATGGGGGACAGTTTTTGCAAGGACCAAGGAGTCCACCCCATGCTTGATTGTTACTTTTAATATAACACAGGTCCTTAAGTTTTTTTTTTTTTACCAAAAAGGAGAGAAACATGCATTAAAAGATCAAGTAATAAAAAAGAAAACTCTCACTCTTTTCTACTGAATTCTGGCTGTGACATTTGAGGCACAAGAGGGAGTTCTTGAGTTTATTTGGAAGCTCATTTTCAAGTGTAATTAAATCCTAACCAAAGTACAAGGTGTTGGTGATAAGTTTGGGGTATAACAACTTGAGGTTTCATTCTTTTAGAGCTTCATTCATCATCATCTCTTGGGGAGTTGCTGGCCAAATTTATTGCAAAGGAAAGGAGTGGGTTTCAAGCTTAGTTAACTTGCTCATTAAGGTTCTAAGGCCTAACCAAATCAAGGGTGTGTTGGTGCATTGTTTCATCATCTTAATCATCTTCTTGTTCTTTAAACTTACCCTCAATTAACTTGAGGAGGTATTACTATCTTCTCTACTTGTTCTTATATGTAAGCATATATTCAAGACTTGATATTAACATGAAATTTAACTAAATGGCTAAACATATAAACATGAACTTAACATTATGCTTCCGCTTGCTTAAACTCTTATTCAAATTGTTTTTGCAATTATGTAAAATATAAGAACATGTTTTATGAACTTATTAAATTCCATCAATGGTATCTAGAGCCGAAGTCTATGAAATATGCTTCTTATATATGGTCTTTAAAACCCATCAACTTTGCATTCTACTAGCATGCATGAAAGTAAAATGCAAAAATTAATGGATTTGGGAGGGTTGGTGGTTTTGGCCAATTTGTAGGAGCTCCCAAAATGGGTTTTGGGCTTTTTAATTTTGGTCATATTTTGTTCCATGTTGTTGTTCACAATCAAGCCTTGACCTTGTGTTTGGATGGTTGAATGTTTGGTTGATTTAATTCATTCATTTGGTATGTAATAATAATTCATTCATTTGGTTTGCAATATTTATTCATTTGGTTATGTAATTTATTTTATATTTGGTATGTAAAATAGATTAGGTTGTATTTCATTTTCTAGACAAAATGTATTAGGATATATTTTGTAATAAGATGAAGATACAAGATGATGACTTGGAAGAACACAAGAAGAAGCATTTGGACGCAAGATTAAGTGGGAGATTTAAAATCTCCTACTTTGTGTTATAACCCCTTTACCGGTGGCATTTTTTTCGGTTAAACAAATGTCTACCAAATTGGCTTGATTGTGAACATATTTATTTTGCATGCATAGTTGTTTATTGTGTTTGTATGTTTGGTTGCTACAAGTAAATCACAAATTAACAACAAGCAAAACGACAATTTAATTGGTTAAATTAAAAGTGGAAAATGGACATTGATAAACGGTTTTTAAGAAAATGAAAAGGATCACATATATAAAATGGTTTATATCAATTAATTGGCTTAATTACAAGACATGAAAATGGTTTTTCATAAGTACCATACACTAAATGCATGTTGGTGTATGGCATAAAAGTTTTCTTAAACTAGAAATAATGAAAACTTAAAATCCCTTATTTACAAGGCAAACAAGTTAAACGCCATCATTTTGTATGACACTTAAACATATTAGGGAACTCATAATGGGATAAAGGTCACCTAACCGTTATGAGCAAACTAATATGATTAAGGTGAATTTCGCACACTTGTGGGATAAAGATCACCTAACCACTTGTATGTTAAATTTACACGTTTACACAAGCAGGACGACTTGATTTGGAAATCATGAACTTAGGGTCACCGAAGCATGAGGAACAAATAGACATTGATGGGATAAATATGCCATGCAAAAGGATTGCATGATCCCATAACTTAGAAGTTGCAAAAGGATTGCAATTGTCATATAATGACTACCTAGCTAAATCAAATGACGGGATAAAGGTCACCTAACCGAAATTTGGTTTACCGTTGGATTCTAAAATTTAATAAATATCAATTGGATTTAAAGGGTATTGATTGTTAAATTAAAATTGATACTTAAACAACTTTATTAAATTTTATAGATGGCCACCAATAACAACAACATTCCAAACGCACCAATCAACTTTAACAATCTTAGAATTCAACCATACGAATTTCATGGATTGGTTTCGCAATCATAGAATTGTCCTCAAACTTGAGGATAGGGCGTATGTATTGAAAGACCCCATTCCCGATCAACCCGACGAGGATGATACGGAAGGCATGGCTTATTGGGATAAGTATTGCACTGATTCGGTGCAAGTCGCTTGCCTTATGCTTGGGACTATGATACCCAAACTCCAAAAGGACTTCGAGCATCATAGTACACATGACATGATCACACAATTGAAGGAGATGTTCCTTCAACAAGCTCGTGTTGAGCGCTTCGAAACGGTTTGAGCGCTTCATGCATATCGTATGGATGACTCCCAATCCGTTTCATCTTATGTCTTTAAGATGAAAAGCCTAATTGATTGAGCCAACCGTATAAATTGCAACGTGTCTAATGAATTAGCCACGGACCTTATCCGTAATTCTTTATCAAAAAGGTTTGACACATTCGTAATGAATTACAACATGAATGGTTGGGATAAGAGCATTGGCAAATTACATGCCATGCTTAAAATGGCCGAAGCAAGCATAGGTAAAAGGGCTTCACCCGTGCTTATGATCAATGAAGGTGGGTCCAAAAAGAATAACACTTCTAAGCCAAAGGTGGCTAAGAGAAAAGGACCCGCCTACCAAGGCAAGGGCAAGGGAAAGGGGAAGATGGTTACCCCAACCAACAAGAATAAAAAGCAAAAGGTTGCCGGACAAGCAAACCCCAAGGAAGATCCATGCTTTGGTTGCGGTGAAATGGGTCACTGGAAATGCAACTACCTAATCTACCTAAAGGAGTTAAAAGCAAAAAAGGATGCAGGGCAAACCTCAGGTAATGTATATATGGTATACGTTGAGCTTAGTATTACTTCTTCTAATACTTGGATATTAGATACAGGATGTGGAACTCATATTTGCAATTCTTTGCAGGGGTTCAAAAGAAGTAATCAAGATGCGAGAACAACAAGTCTCTTCATGGGAAATGCAGCAAGGGTGCAAGTGAAAGCTCAAGGAGACTTTGTTTTGAAGCTACCAAGTGGGTTAGAGCTTATTTTGAAAAATGTTTTGTATGCACCAGATTTAACTCGAAACATTATGTCTGTATCCCGTTTAAAACAATTTGGTTAGGATCTAAATTTTGTTAATGATGATTTCCATGTTTATTTAGATAATGTGTTCTATTTTAAGGCTTCGTCTTTGAATGGTATTTATGAATTGGTTCATGATGACACATCATTTAATAACTCAACATTCCATGCATCCACCAAGAAACTCAAAAGGGATTTGAGTGATTCCTACTTATGGAATTGTCGCCTTGGTCACATAAACAAGAGTCGAATGCATACACTTCAAAAGAATGGTCTTTTGAAATCAAGTGATCTAGACTCGTTTGATGTATGTGAATCTTGTTTACAAGGCAAAATGACTAAAGCACCTTTCAATGGGACCTATGAAAGGGCTAAAGACTTTTTGGGATTAATACATTCGAATACATATGGACCATTTAAGCCCTTGACTAGGAATGGTGAAAGATACTTCGTTACTTTCATTGATGACTTCAGTCGTTTCGAATATGTCTACTTATTAAGACACAAGGATGAAACTTTTGAAGCATTCAAAGAATATCAAAATGAAGTACAAAATCAACTCAACAAAACAATCAAGGTACTTCATACCGATAGAGGAGGTGAATACCCAAGCGATGTTTTCCATGATCATCTTAGAAGTTGTGGGATTATCTCGCAACTTACTCCACCTGGAACACCCCAACTTAATGGAGTTTCCCAAAGGAAGAACCGAACCCTAATGGATATGGATCGATCTATGATGGCAAGAAGCTCGTTACCTCTATTATTTTGGGGTTATTGTCTATGCTCCGTGGCTCGTATTTTAAATATGGCCCCAACCAAGAAAGTGGAACGAACTCCTCATGAGATGTGGTTTGGAAAACCTCCTTCTCTATCATACTTGAGAGTATGGGGATGTGAAGCTTATCCTAAGCGCTTTGTTGCAAATAAGCTAAATGCTTGATCCACGAAGTGTATCTTCATAGGATATCCCAAGGATGATATGTGATACTATTTCTATTATCCAATCGAGCAAAATGTATTTGTTACTCGAAAGGCAGAATTCCTTGAAACTAAATTCCTAATGGAAGGTAATAGTGAAAGGAAGATAGATCTTGAAGAGGTTCAAGATCAAGTAGATGATACACAATTGGTTGACCCTAGCACTCAACATAAAAACGTTGAAAATGATCAAATGAATGATCAAAGTGTACAAGACATTCGCAGATCTGGTAGGATTAGTAATCCTCCTGAGATATATGGGTTTCTCATGGATGGTTGCTATGTGGTTGATTTGGATGAACCAATAAACTACCAAGATGCTTTATCAAGGATTGATAAAGATAAATGGTAAGAAGCCATGAATGCTGAGATGCAATCCATGTATGACAACCAAGTTTGGGAACTTGTTGTACAACCTGCTAGCTCCAGGCTAGTTGATTGTAAATGGCTTTTCAAGAAGAAAACCGACATACGTGGAAACTTGGATACATATAAAGCTAGACTTGTAGCAAAAGGTTTCAATCAAACTCAAGGGGTTGACTATGATGAAACTTTTTCGCCTGTGGCAATGCTAAAGTCTATTAGGATATTACTTGCCATTGCTGCTCATTATGATTATGAAATATGGCAAATGGATGTCAAGACCGCTTTCCTAAATGGACATCTTGAGGAAGAAGTCTATATGGTTCAGCCTAAAGGTTTTGTTGATCCGAAATATCCTAAAAAGGTATGCAAGTTAAAGAAGTCAATCTACGGATTGAAACAAGCATCTAGAATGTGGAATCATCGTTTTAATGAGGAGGCCAAGAAATTTGGCTTCATTAAAAATGGTGATGAAGCTTGTGTATACAAGAAAGCTAGTGGGAGCACTATCATGTTCCTTGTACTATATGTGGATGATATATTGTTATTTGGAAATGATATTCCGGCAATGCAAGGTGTTAAAACTTGGTTAAGTAAATGCTTCTCTATTAAGGATCTTGGAGAAGCACAATACGTTTTGGGGATTGGGATCTACAGAGATAGATCCAAGAAATTGATAGGTTTGAATCAAAGTGCATACATTGAAAAGGTCTTGAAAAGGTTCAAGATGGAGAACTCTAAGAAAGGTTTGGTACCTATTCAAACAGGAACGCTCCTTAGTTCATCTTAGTGCCCCACCACGAAAGATGAACATGAAAGTACAAAGAATGTCCTATATGCGTCTGCTATTGGGTCAATCATGTATGCAATGATATGTACTAGACTGGATGTGTCATGCGCTCGAAGCTTGACAAGTAGATACCAGAATAACCCAGGAAACAGTCATTGGATTGCGGTTAAAAGTATATTGAAATACCTTAGGAGGACTAAGGATATGTTTCTAATATATGGGTCTGGTGAAGAGGAACTCGCTGTAAAAGGTTACGTGGACGCGAGTTTCCAAACTGATCGAGATGATTCTCGATCACAATCCGGTTATATCTTCACATTAAATGGAGATGCGGTCTCCTGGAAGAGTTCAAAATAGGATGTTGTTGCTTTATCCACTATAGAGTCGGAGTACATTGCCGCCTCATTGGTAGCTCAGGAAGCCGCATGGATGAAGAAATTCATCGATGACTTAGGAGTAGTCCCTTCCATTTAGGACCCTCTTGAGATCTTTTGTGACAATGAGGGTGCGATTGCTCAAATCAAGGAACCTCGTGCTCACCAAAAGACCCGTCACATTGAGCGGAGATTCAGCTACATAAGGGATGAAGTTAAAAAGGGAAAGATATGTATTTGTAAAGTTCATACAGATCTTAATATAGCGGATCCACTCATGAAGCTCTTACATGGTGCAAAACATCAAGGACATGTTAGTGCATTAGGGCTTCGATATTCTAGTGATTGGTTGTGATTTGTTTTATGTATTGTAACGGAACGAAGTGGTTCAAACTCATTAATATAATTATGGTGTTAATTTATTAATCTTGAGTAATGTTCTATTTGGCATATTTTATCCATGAATAAGTAATTATTCTAAATTCCGTAGTCGATCACATTTGTGGGAACATGTGTGAGGTTTAGACTATTATGAACTTGGATTGGTATACATTCATGGGATGAATGTGGGGCAAGGTTGCAACCAAGGTTTATAGATATTTGCGGGACACAAATATTGGAAGACCCACCCTCAAGATTTACTAAATGGAGCATTTACGGTTGATCACACGTAATCTTGAGTTAAGGCGAATATCATTGTATCCTCTGACCTGAGATACATATAGGGTTCGGATATTTACCAAGTATTGTGCCTTGATTCTTTCCTTCGCTATTCTAAAATATGGTAGTTCATAAGGAAGAGCTCAGGTATAACGCATGGTATATATTTAGGACGTATGTAGTCAAGATGGAATTTATCCCTCTTATTCGTTAAGAGTCAGATCTCTAAGGCCTGATAAAGTTAATTCTAGAAGAGAGTGATCACTATGTGTCTCTTGGATTTAACATGACATCTAGGACAAAAGGATGTAATGAAAAGATTCACCTATTCATATTCGAGATGGGAACTCGAAAGGGATGATGTTATTGAATGGCACTAAGTCATAACATATTGGGGATGATGGACGGTCATTAGGTGGTATCCGTCACTTTCATTAATTTCTTATGTTTCTCGTGCAAGTGGGAGATTGAAGGTTTTTCGTATGCCCGAGAGACATATTAAATTGATGTGGCTAATATGTTATGATCCAAGTGGGTCATATCCAATAACAAGCTTACTGATGTAACATCCCACCTTTTTCCGTTTACCTTCCGTTATACTATTTTAAAGTCCGTTATATATTTATAACATCTTCCGTTAATACGCGTTTTAAAATATCTCGTTTAGGTAATTCACGCACCCTCTTTTAAACTTGAGGGACTAAACTTGCCAAGATGCTAAAGTTTTGACTAGGTCAAAGTGGTCAACACCTTCTCCTCCATTCATTCATCCTCCTCTTTCTCTCTTACTTCCAAACTTTTGCTCTCAAACCCTTAAACAAAGAATCTTCATCTAAATCCAATCTAGCAAGCGTTCATCAAAATAAATTACATATTCGGAATCCTTGCATCTTCCTCTTCGAATCCATACCAACTTTATTGCATTTGGGTAACTTTCTAAAAACACTAGATTTTGTGTACTTGATGTTTTTAACTTATAGAAGTGTTAATTAGTGTCTATGACTCAAGTCTAACATGATTATGTGATTTATATGCTCGATCTCGTTATTTTAGTGTAACTAGCATGACCTTGAAAAGTGTGTGTTTGATCTTGAGTTTTGGATGATTAAATGTTGTTGATATGCTAAAGTACAAGTATTAATTGTGTTACTAGCATCACTAGCTTCATTTTGATGTGTAGGTTGATTGAGAAAACTTCAATAACATGATTTATCAGTTTATGATTTTTGGTTAGGGTTTAGTGGTCTTCAATGTGAATTTTGATGAATTAAATGCTTGACAATGTTGCTTGTAAGTTTTTAGTTGCAATGTGTGATTAATTACCTTCGAAACGGCATATGATTTATGTAAAATAGATCACCGAATCATGAAATGAGATTTATGAACTTGGATGCAATTAATGATGAGCATTTAATGCGGTTTTGGTTATTTTAAGTGGTAGATTGATTGATGAAATGAGTTTAGTTGTTTTCCTCGTCAAATTACCTTTCCAACGGTATAAGATACATGTTTTAATTGTTTGCGGATCATAAAATGTGTTTGTTTGAGTTTTGGTTCGTGCACTTGTGAACTATCAGCAATCAGACCTGGGCACTGATCTGGATGCCATCCAGATTCTTGGACGCCGCCCAAGCCTTCACATCTGGACGCTGTCTAGCCAATCTAGACGCCGTCCAGATGAACTGTTAGGTTCTGATTTCGTTGGTCGTTTACCATTTAATTCTAACTATGCTACGCACCTCCGATTCACATGTAACTTGTTCTAACATGGTTATATATGATTAAAAACATCAGAAAAATAGTTCGGGACCCGACCCGAACGTATTGACTTTTTCGTTGACTTTGACTCGGCCAAAGTTGACTTTTGATCAAACTTAACCGAATACTTATGAAATCATTCTAACGTGCTTTCATACTTGTATGTTGCATGAAACTTGACAACGTGACTCACGTGCTATATTATCTAGTCGTAACGAGCCATAGGACTAATTGAACACTTTGACCAATTATGTTTACCGTTATTGATACGACCTACTTATTTAGGTCAAGACTAGCATTCGTTCTTGTACATGTTTACTTGCGAAGTACTTTTATACGCTTGCTCTCAAGGTGAGATCATAGTCCCACTTTTACTCTTTTATACTTATACGTGGGATGAGAAAACATAAACGATTTATACCTTTATACTTTGAACACAAATGCGAAAGCAAAGATACATACGAGTTAGAACAAAAATCCTCAAGTCCAATTATCATCAGTTACACTTGTAGGGTGTAAGCGTGAACTTATGTTGTGTGGCCATACGGGTTTAACGAACCCTCGTTCGGACGGTTCGCTACCGTTAGCGAATGAAATATAATTTTATTGGAATAGTGTAGATTCTAACACTATATGCAGAGGTAAGATTTAGTTAAGCTTTGATAATTGGATGCTCGTGATACAAACACATCTTTTGAGATGTATACGCTTGATAATCAGTTTATACTAAATCTTGTGGTTCAAAACATACTTTATACATACACCTATGATTTCACCAACGTTTTCGTTGACAGATTTTCTATGTTTTTCTCAGGTCCTTGAATACTAGGTGATACATGCTTCCGCACTATACTTTTTGATACTTGCTTGGATGTCGAGTATACATGCATACATGGAGCGTCTTTTGACTTATTCTTAAATTGTGTCGCATATGTTTCAATTGTACTTTAAACATTGTAATGTAACTAGTGGTCGAACTACTTTGTAAACCTTGAAACATCCTTACTTTTGAAATGAATTCGACATACTTTTGGTCAAACGTTGTTTTAAAGACTTATGACCACGTAACGGGACGTAAGTAGACGGCACCGTCAATGACGATTTTGTCGGGTCACTACAGATGGTATCAGAGCATTGGTTGTAGGGATTTAGAGTTCATTGGTATCAACCCCGAGTCGTAGGGTACATTAGTGAGTCTAGACTACAACTGGAATATAGACTTGAAGTAGGAATTACTTGACTACTTGAGCATTTATACTCGAACTTTTCTATTCATATCTAACTTTTATCCCATCTTAATCTCACGTTGTTTAATTTGATTGACTCGCCACCTTGACTTAGTGAAATAATGTCGAATGCACATATGAATTAGGGTAATATAATTTCCGGGATTATATTACGGTAACTCATATGAACGTTCCGACATTATGACATGAAGAATTTAAGGCGAGTCAAGGAAAATTTTCTCCTTATCCTCATTCCATATCACCGTTAGTATTATTGAGAATACTAATCAACGATATTCTTGTGTTTTGAAGGAACAATGCCTCCTCGACGTGTACCACGTCATGAAACACCCGAACAAGCTCTACAACGAATGATAGCCACCGCTGTGGATGCGGCCATGGCCGGTCACTCTTCCAATAACAACAACAATAACAACAACCACAACAACAACAACAATAGAGCCGGTAACTCAAACGAGGGATGCTCCAACAAAGATTTCATGGGGTGCAAACCTCATACTTTTGATGGGACCGGAGGACCAGTTGCTCTCACTCGATGGTTTGAGCAAACGGAAGCCGTTTTTAGCATAAGCGGTTGCCGAGACCTAGACAAGGTTAAATATTCCACCCACACTTTTGTCGGTATCGCTCTCATACGGTGGAACACATATGTACAATCGGTGGGTAGCGATGAAGCCCACGCTCTCTCTTGGCCCGATTTGAAAGAAAAGATGATTACCGAATACTTTCCGCGTGAGGAAACCCGAAAGCTCGAACAAGAGCTAAGAACTCTAAAAGCGGTCGGAAACGACCTCAAGGCTTATAATCAACAATTTTCCGAACTAGCCTTGATGTGCCCAAACCTTGTGAACCCCGAGTCTTTAAGGGTTGAACTTTACATGGATGGTCTTCCAAAGAGCATCAAACACGGAGTAATGTCATCCAAGCCCACCAATCATCAAGATGCTTTGAATATAGCCCGCAAATTGATTGAAACGGTGGATGAAATCATAGTACTGGCACCTAAGGCAGAGGATAAGTCGCTTGGCAACAAAAGAAAATGGGAAGCCACTCCATCAAACAACTACAACAACAACTTCACCAAAAAGCCTTTCACCTTCGACGGCAAGAAGAGTTATGCCGGAAACTTGCCTTATTGTAACAAGTGCTACAAACATCATCTTGGTGTATGTGGCAAACCATTTTGTGTCAAGTGTCAAAGGAGTGGCCACGTGGCCGATGATTGTAGGAATACCGACCCCGTTGCTCAAAAGGGGCCCAATACACCAAGACCGGGTATTTGTTATGAATGTGGCCAATCGGGTCATTATAAGAATGCGTGCCCAAAAAAAATCAAACCCCAATACACGCGGCTGGGCTTTCAACATCAACACCGAGGAAGCCCGAGATGACAATGAACTAGTCACGGGTACGTTTCTTCTCAACAATTCTTATGTCTCTTGTTTATTCGATTCGGGTGCCGACAAGAGTTTTGTGTCCAAGATTTTGACTCATTCTTTTAGCACTCCACCACTCCCACTAGATACTACTTACACCATTGAGGTGGCCAATGGAAAACTATTGAGTGCCCACAAATTTTATCGGGGGTGTACGTTAAACTTAATGGGTAAAGAGTTTGAAATTCACTTGATACCTATAGAACTAGGGAGCTTTGATGTAATCATTGGTATAGATTGGCTAGCCAAAACTAAATCCCACATTCTTTGCGATCTTAAAGCGATTCAAATTCCTATCGAGAATGGTGAACCATTGATTATCTATGGCGATAAGAGTTGCACCGGACTCAACCTCGTCTCGTGCCTTAAAGTTGAAAAATACCTTCGTAAAGGTTGTTTCGCGATTCTAGCCCATGTTAAGAAAGTCGAGATAGATGAGAAGCATATCGATGATGTGCCAATTGTTAGTGACTTTTCCGATGTATTTCCCGACGAATTACCGGGTCCTCCACCTCATCGACCGGTAGAATTCCCAATCGATCTTATTCCGGGAGCCGCACCCGTAGCACGTGCACCGTATAGACTTGCTCCATCCGAAATGCAAGAATTGCAAAGTCAAATCCAAGAACTACTTGACCGTGGTTTTTTCCAATCTAGCCATTCACCACGGGGCGCTCCGATTTTATTCGTTAAGAAGAAAGATGGATCCCTACAAATGTGCATCGACTATCGTAAACTAAACAAATTGACAGTTAAGAACCGATATCCTCTTCCACGCATCGATGACCTCTTTGATCAACTACAAGGATCTCGTGTATATTCAAAAATCGATCTCCGCTCGGGTTATCATCAATTAAGCGTTAAGGGGGAAGATGTCTCCAAAACCGCTTTCCGGACTCGTTATGGTAGTTATGAATTTCTTGTAATGCCATTTGGTCTCACTAACGCACCGGCGGTATTCATGGATCTTATGAACCGCGTGTGCAAACCATACCTCGACAAATTCGTTATCGTGTTCATCGATGATATTTTGGTCTATTCTAAAAGCGAAGAAGAGCACAAACAACATCTCCGACTTGTGCTTGAACCCTTGAGACAAGAACGACTCTATGCTAAATTCTCCAAGTGTGAATTTTGGTTGAAGGAAGTTCAATTTCTTGGTCATGTTGTAAGTGATCAAGGTATTAAAGTCGATCCCGCAAAAATCGAAGCCATTAGTAAATGGGAGACTCCTACTACTCCTACTCACATTCGTTAATTTTTGGGTCTCGCAGGGTACTATCGTAGATTCATCAAAAACTTCTCCTTGGTTGCTCGTCCTCTAACCGCGTTAACTCACAAGGGAAAGAAATTCATTTGGGTGACCGAGCAAGAATCCGCGTTTCAAATCTTGAAGACAAAGCTAACCACCGCTCCTATCTTGTCACTTCTCGAAGGCAATGATAATTTTTTTGTATATTTTGATGCCTCGAAACATGGTTTTGGGTGTGTATTGATGCAACGAAAGAAAGTCATTGCTTATGCCTCTCGACAACTAAAAATTCATGAGCGGAACTACACGACACATGATCTCGAACTCGGAGCCGTTGTCTTTACACTCAAAATGTGGAGACACTATCTTTATGGAACCAAGAGTACTATCTTTACAGATCACAAAAGCCTCCAACATATCTCCGACCAAAAACAACTAAACATGAGACAACGACAGTGGATTGAGACCTTAAACAATTACGATTGTGAGCTTCGTTACCATTCTGGAAAGGCAAATGTAGTAGCCGATGCCTTAAGTCGAAAAGAAAGAGCGGTGCCTCTTCGTATCCGAGCTTTAAACATCACCATCCACACCAATCTCAATAACCAAATTCGGGTAGCCCAAGATGAAGCTATCAAGGATGAAAACATCTTTCTCGAACACTTGAACGTCCTCACTTCTCGATTCGAAGTTAAGGAGACCGAACTTCGATATTTTGCCGAAAGAATTTGGGTACCTAGTTATGGGACCTACGAAGCCTTATTTTAGACGAAGCTCATAAGTCAAGATATTCGATTCACCCTGGTGCCAATAAGATGTACCACGACCTCAAAGAACAATATTGGTGGTCGAACATTAAAAGGGACGTCGCTACTTATGTTGAAAAATTCCTAACTTACTCCAAGGTCAAAGCCGAACATCAAAGACCGTCCGGATTACTTCAACAACCCGAAATCCCGCAATGGAAGTGGGAAAGAATAACGATGGACTTTATCACCAAACTACCCAACACAATAGGCGGTTATGATACCATTTGGGTTATTGTAGACCGTCTCACCAAATCCGCCCACTTCCTAGCCATGAAGGAAACCGACAAAATGGAGAAACTTGCACAACTTTACATTAAAGAGATCGTAGCCCGTCACGGTGTGCCTTTATCGATTATTTCTGACCGAGAAGGCCGTTTTGTTTCTAAATTTTGGCGTACTTTACAAGAAGCGTTGGGAACGCGATTAAACATGAGCACCGCATACCATCTGCAAACTGACGAACAAAGCGAACTCACAATTCAAACCTTGGAAGACATGCTACGAGCTTGCGTTATCGATTTCGAGAAAGCTTGGGACAAGCACTTACCTCTCGCCGAATTCGCCTACACCAATAGTTATCATGCAAGTATCAACGCCGCACCATTCGAAGCATTATATGGCCGAAAATGTCATTCACCTCTTTGTTGGGCCGAAGTAGGCGACACACAAATCACCCGACCCGAACTCATTCATGAAACAACCGAAAAGATCTTTCAAATCCGAGATAGGCTTAGGACGGCCCGTAGTCGTCAAAAGAGCTATACTGACACTAGACGCAACGACCTCGAATTTCAAGTCGGTGACCGCGTAATGTTAAAAGTCACACCTTGGAAAGTTGTAATCCATTTCGGAAAACACGGGAAGCTAAATCTGCGGTATATTGGTCCTTTCGAAATCTTGGAGCCTGTTGGAACCGTTGCTTATTTTTTAGATCTTCCACCTCAACTGAACTCCGTTCATCCTACTTTCCACGTATCAAATTTGAAGAATTGCTTTACCAAACCTGAACTCGTCATTCCTCTCGAGGAGCTTACTATTGATGACAAACTTCATTTTGTGGAGGAACCGGTTGAAATTGTGGACCACTCCGTCAAAACGCTAAAACAAAGCCGAATTCCAATTGTCAAGGTCCGTTGGAACGCCAAAAGGGGACCCGAGTTTACTTGAGAAAGACAAGATCAAATGCAAAGGAAGTATCCTCATTTATTCGTGGATTCGAAAATGCAAGATCTCGAGGAAGAAACAACGACTACTATGCCTACTTAAATTTCGGGACGAAATTTCTTTTAAGGAGTAGGTAATGTAACATCTCTCCTTTTTCCTTTTACCTTCCGTTATACTATTTTAAAGTCTGTTATATATTTATAACATCTTCTGTTAATAAGCGTTTTAAAATATCTAGTTTAGGTAATTAACGCACCCGCTTTTAAACTTGAGGGACTAAACTTGCCAAGATGCCAAAGTTTTGACTAGGTCAAAGTGGTCAACACCTTCTCCTCCATTCATTCATCCTCCTCTTTCTCTCTTACTTCCAAACTTTTGCTCTAAAACCCTTAAACAAAGAATCTTCATCTAAATCCGATCTAGCAAGCGTTCATCAAAACAAATTACATATTCGGAATCCTTGCATCTTCCTCTTCGAATCCATACCAACTTTATTGAATTTGGGTAACTTTCTAAAAACACTAGATTTTGTGTACTTGATGTTTTTAACTTATAGAAGTGTTAATTAGTGTCTATGGCTCAAGTCTAACATGATTATATGATTTATATGCTCGATCTCGTTATTTTAGTGTAACTAGCATGACCTTGAAAAGTGTGTGTTTGATCTTTAGTTTTGGATGATTAAATGTTGTTGATATGCTAAAGTGCAAGTATTAATTGTGTTACTAGCATCACTAGCTTCATTTTGATGTGTAGGTTGATTGATAAAACTTCAATAACATGATTTATGAGTTTATGATTTTTGGTTAGGGTTTAGTGGTCTTCAATGTGAATTTTGATGCATTAAATGCTTGACAATGTTGCTTGTAAGTGTTTAGTTGCAATGTATGATTAATTACCTTCGAAAACGGCATATCATTTATGTAAAATAGATCACCGAATCATGAAATGAGATTTATGAACTTGGATGGAATTAATGATGAGCATTTAATGCGGTTTTGGTTGTTGTAAGTGGTAGATTGATTGATGAAATATGTTTAGTTGTTTTCCTCGTCAAATTAACTTTCCAGCGGTATAAGATACATGTTTTGATTGTTTGCGGATCATAAAATGTGTTTGTTTGGGTTTTGGTTCGTGCACTTGTGAAATATCAGCAATCAGACCTGGGCACTGATCTGGACGCCGTCCAGGCCTTCACATCTGGACGCCGTCCAGCCAATCTGGACGCCGTCTAGATGAACTGTCAGGTTCTGATTTCGTTGGTCGTTTACCATTTAATTCTAACTATCCTACGCACTTCCGATTTACATGTAACTTGTTCTAACATGCTTATATATGATTAAAAACCTCAAAAAAATAGTTCGGGACCCGACCCGAACGTGTTGACTTTTTTCGTTGACTTTGACTCGGCCAAAGTTGACTTTTGATCAAACTTAACCGAATACTTATGCAATTGTTCTAACGTGCTTTCATACTTGTATGTTGCATGAAACTTAACAACGTGACTCACATGCTATATTATCGAGTCGTAACGAGCCATAGGACTAATTGAACACTTTGACCAATCGTGTTTACCGTTATTGATACGACTTACTTGTTTAGGTCAATACTAGCATTCGTTCTTGCACACGTTTACTTGCGAAGTACTTTTATACGCTTGCACTTAAGGTGAGATCATAGTCCCACTTTTACTCTTTTATACTTATACGTGGGATGAGAAAACATAAACGATTTATACCTTTATACTTTGAACACAAATACGAAAGCAAAGATACATACGAGTTAGAACAAAAATCCTCAAGTCCAATTATCATCAGTTACACTTGTAGGGTGTAAGCGTGAACTTATGTTGTGTGGCCATACGGGTTTAACGAACCCTCGTTCGGACGGTTCGCTACCGTTAGCGAATGAAATATAATTTTATCGGAATAGTGTAGGTTCTAACACTATATGCAGAGGTAAGATTCAGTTAAGCTGTGATAATTGGATGCTCGTGATACAAACACATCTTTTGAGATGTATACGCTTAATAATCGGTTTATACTAAATCTTGTGGTTCAAAACATACTTTATACATACACCTATGATTTCACAAACGTTTTCGTTGACAGATTTTCTATGTTTTTCTCAGGTCCTTGAATACTCGGTGATACATGCCTCCGCACTATAGTTTTTGTTACTTGCTTGGATGTCGAGTATACATGCATTCGTGGAGCGTCTTTTGACTTATTCTTAAATTGTGTCGCATATGTTTCAATTGTACTTTAAACATTGTAATGTAACTAGTGGTCGAACTACTTTGTAAACCTTGAAACATCCTTACTTTTGAAATGAATGTGACATACTTTTGGTCAAACGTTGTTTTAAAGACTTATAACCACATAACGGGACCTAACTAGATGGTTCCGTCAATGAAGATTTTGTCGGGTCGCTACAGATGGTATCAGAGCGTTGGTTGTAGGGATTTAGAGTTCATTGATGTCAACCCTGTGACGACCCGGAAATTTCTGATCAAATTTAAACTTTAATCTTTATATGATTTCGACATGATGAGCAAAGTATGTTAAACCGTGTTTCAAAATTTTTGAATAGTTTACATGGATTCAGTTAACCTTTGACAATACACGACGATTCACGAACAATTAATTGTAAATAGTTATGTGTGTATATATTTATATATAAATAATAAGTGGAAATATAATTTGAAATATTATATGTTATTAAAAATAATTATGTGAAATGAAAATAAAAATATGATAATATGATAACTATTATTTAAAATATATCTATATATATAAATAAAGTATATTAAGTATATATTTTGTGATTTATTTAGTAAACGACTATAACGCTCAATTTTCATTCGATGGTTATTTAAGCGAGTTAAATTCAAACTTATTTTGTTTTAAATAAACGGTGATCCAAAAATGAGTTCTATAAATTATAGACTTATTAAAAATGTATTTAGGAGCTGTTTGTTAAATTTTAAGAACTTTTTATATTTACCCAAAAATAAGAGGGACAGTTGATGTAATTTTTATTTAATAAATAAATGATCTAATTTTATATCATAATGACCAAAATAAATAATTATAGTTAATTTAAAAATATGAGATTTTTCTGAAGACTTTTATCCACCACTGATTTAACAACCGGGTACGATATTATATCCTAAAATAGTGTCGGCAGAATAATTTGAGGATTTCTTTAATTACTACACGTTTATTTTCTTTACACTTTTATATTATAAATTACTGTTTCCTTTTTAGACATTATTAAGATCTATATGTTGAGTGTGCTTGCCATCATTGGTTTCCTGGAAACTTATCTAACATAAATATATACATGTAGTATTACATAAGCATAGGATATAAATATATGTTCCATCATCTTTCTCGATCCATCCGACACCACCCATAATTCACCACCGGCGATCACCAAGAACTCTAAACCCACTACTCGATCACCATCTTATTCGACTTCTAGCTACTACTACGTGTGTCATATTATATTAATCGAAGCTCAACCGAGACAAAATTTAAACCATAACAGATCACCAACCCACAAACCACCATGTTCGATATCCACTACTACTGTCCTTGTTTTGTGCACCCAATCAAACTTATAAATATATACATATTCATATATCGAACAACCACAACACAAACCCAAAACCGCCCGTGTAACCAACATTCTAGCTATTATTTTCTGATGTACTTTCTTCTTGTTTAAAAGCGTCACCTGCAACTGCTTTTGCAACTATTTCTGTCCAAAACAATAGATCCAAAACACCACCCAATGATGCTGCTACGCTACTACTATACTGTCGTGCTACGGCTACTGTTACACTTCTATTTTTCTGTCGTGAACCACCACACCAATCCACCATCATCTTTCATCTTCAACCATCGACTGCAATCTCTTTCATCACCTTAATATAAACCGCCACATAACCACCCGTCACCTTTCTCTTTTGTTTCCTTTCCTTCTAATATTTTTTTCTGTTTCTTATCGAAAAGCAAAGCACCACCCATCGACCCATCAAAGAACCATTACCTCATCACCACTTCAATTCGTGACCCATTAAAACCCATCAAACACCACCGTCACTTCCCTGCAAAATGGCTATTGTTTCGTAAACCACCATTTTTTTTACAACCTGTAAATTTATAAAGTATGCTCCACGTTTTTTTGTGCTGAGGGGAATGCACATCGTAGATTCCATTTAATTAATTTGGTACTTACTCCTGGTGGGTTATAAAAAGAAAAAGCATGAGAACCAACTAGTAGTTCTATTATTTAATAAATTTCCTGTTAAAAGTGCTGACCAAACTTTTTCACGTGCATCATATTCTATCGCCTTTTCTTTTTTTTTAAACATGCGTGGATCACACTTTGGGCTTAAGTTGTTGTTGGATCGATTTAATTGTGGGCCGTAGGAAGTTAATTAGTTGGGCTAGATTTTGATTAGTTGGACTCTTGATGAACTTGGTCCGAGAAGCATGATTTTATTTTGCTGTTGGGCTTCATGTCCAATTACTTGGAGAAAGAAGTGAGGAGAACCGAAGTTTTAAGTTAAATAAAACTAAGAGGTATTTAAAATAGAAAAGCAACGATGGACGGATGGATGAGGGTGGTTGCGTGCAACGAGAGGTCTCGGGTTCGAGCCCGGGTTAAGGCAATTTTTTTTAAAAAAAAGCTACTTTCTCCAAAGGTAGAACTTTATAATTATTATTTTGATCATTATTATTATTATCATTTCATTATTAAGAATATAAGTATTATTATTAGCATGGTTATTAATTAAAATTATCATGTTATTAAGATTAACATTTTTGGTAAAATTATTATTTTATTCAATATTATCATAATTAGTATTATTATTACTCATTATTAGTATTAGGTATTATTATCAATATTATTTTTTTTATTATAAAAATAAAATAACTTATTATTATTAAAGATTATCATTATCATTTTTATTATTAGTATTATCATTATTAATAAATCATTATTATTATTATTATTAGTAAATCATTATTTTCAAAACTATTATTTTAACGAATACCTATATATAACATATAATTAAAGATATAATATAAGTATACGTTTTAAATGGAATTTAGTATAAATTCTATATAACCGCAAATATATAAATAATATATATTAATAAATGAAATTATGTGATTTCCATTATATATTTTAATAGATACAATTGATATAGGTTCGTGAATCCGAGGCCAACCCTACACTTGTTTAATGTCGTCATATGTATTTTTAATACAAAATACAGTATGGTGAGTTCATTGAAAGGACCCGTTCATATACATTATAAACGATTCACAATAGTTGATTACATTGCGAGGTATTTGACCTCTATATGATACATTTTACAAACATTGCGTTCGTTTTTAAAAGACAAACTTTCTTTACATCGAAAATTGACAGGCATGCATACCATTTCATAATATCCATTATCCAACTATAAATTGATTTAATAATAATCTTTGATGAACTCAATGACTCGAATGCAACGTTCTTCAAAATATGCTATGAAAGACTCCAAGTAATATCTTTAAAATGAGCAAATGCACAGCGGAAGATTTCTTTAACACCTGAGAATAAACATGCTTTAAAGTGTCAACCAAAAGGTTGGTGAGTTCATTAGTTTATCATAATCATTTATTTCCATCATTTTAATAGACCACAAGAATTTCATTTTCAGTTCTCATAAATATACGTCCCATGCATAGAGACAAAAATAATCATTCATATGGTGAACACCTGGTAACCGACATTAACTAGATACATATAAGAATATCCCCTATCATTCCGGGATCCTCCTTCGGACATGATATAAATTTCGAAGTACTAAAGCATCCGGTACTTTGGATGGGGTTTGTTAGGCCCAATAGATCTATCTTTAGGATTCGCGTCAATTAGGGTGTCTGTTCCCTAATTCTTAGATTACCAGACTTAATAAAAAGGGGCATATTCGATTTCGATAATTCAACCATAGAATGTAGTTTCACGTACTTGTGTCTATTTCGTAAAATATTTATAAAAGTTGCGCATGTATTCCCAGCCCAAAAATATAAAAGGTAAAAAGGCAAATGAAACTCACCATACTGTATTTCGTAGTAAAAATACATATAACGTCATTGAACAAGTGCAAGGTTGGCCTCGGATTCACGAACCTAAATTAATTATATATATTTATATGTTGGTCAATATTTGTCTAACAAATTAGGTCAAGTCATAGTGTACCACAATCCTAATGCTCGAGACTAATATGCAAAAGTCAACAAAAGTAAATTTGACTCAAAATAATTTCTAAAAATCTATACATGATTAATATATAGTTTAAATATCGTCGTTTTATATTTTTAAATATTTTAAAAAGATTTATTAGAGTAAATAATATAATTTATTTATTAATAAATAAAATTTTATATTAAATTTATATAATCAAATATACTTTTATATATATTAAGTAATAAAATTTATAGAGTTCATTTAATATCATAAAGATAATATGATAGGTATTATTAAAGTAAGTTATTACACGTAGTAAAATATGTTTGTATCACATATTTATTTGATAAAATAATATCTATAATGATAGTAAGTAAAAGTTGTATTATTTTGTAATAATAATTATTATTATAAAAATATCAATATTTATAATTACTAAGATGACATTATGATAAAACGATAATTCTAATTATGATAACTTTAATATTTACGATAATTTTTAATATTATCTTTAAAATAATAATTCTATTTAAAATAATAATAATAATGATATTTTATAGTAACAATGACATTTCTATTAAAATGATAATTTTTGTTAAAATGATAGTTTTAATACTAACGATACTTTTAATAATAATAGTAATGATAAAAATAATAAGAACGATAATTTTATCTAAATTAATATCTTATAATATTTTAATTTCATCATGATACTCTTACTCATTATTTCCTAATCGTTTCGTTTAACAGCTTTTAATCGTCTTTTATATCGTGTTCATAATAATGATAATAATAGTAATCAAAATATTTAGGTGTTACAATTATTTGTTTTAATTGCACTAATATTAATAATGATAGTTACTATAATATTATTAACGATAATACTAATAATTATCTTAATGATAATATAGTAATAATAATAATAACAATAACAATAACCATTTTTAAATAATGATATATATATATATATATATAATAATAATAATAATAATAATAATACTAATAATAATAATAATAATAATAATAATAATAATAATGATAATGATAATGGGATAATAATAATAATAATACTAATTATAACTTTAACGATAATAACGATAGTAATAAAGAAAACAATTTTTAATGATAAATCCCTTTTATTGATAAAGATAATAATAATGATAATAATTAGATAAAACTAGAACGACGATAAAAACGACGATAATAATAATCATTTTTAATAAAAATACCGAAAATTCAATTGATTATAACTTCTAATCCGTTCATCGAAACCATTCGATATCTAAAGGAAAAGTTCTTAATTTTTCGCTAGCTTTCCAAGGACATGCATATCTTATACCTTATCTCAACCGCAAGTGTAACTAATTCAAGATTCAACCTAACCTGTCTAAGGGCAATATCAAAAGTACAAGCATGCATAATCCTAAATACTCGAGCACTAGTCAAGGATACACTATTAGTATGTAAAAGTTAAATTATGAGTACTCACGTATCAATATTGAGATTCAATATTGCAGGAAAGGTACGTAGACGCAACGGAAATGATAAACACTATATTGACCTCACGAGCATACCCATGAACCATACTCAATCACCTCTATAGCTATAACCCATAATTTCCTTAATCCTATCCTACTCGAAAAACAATTTCGAAATCACTCAGACAACACTCCGTCGTAATATTTTATGTAAACTAATAATATCTTGAAATAATACGGAGTAAATATATATATGTAAATCGATTGAGAGAGTTTAGAGAAAAATATTTTCAAGTTTCTATGAAATAATGAAACCTATTGAATTCTATTTATAATAGATTTTTGAATTATTAAAATGAATTATTAAAGTATGAATTATTAAAGTGAATTATTAAAGTATGAATTATTAAAGTATGAATTATTAAAGTGAATTATTAAAGTTAAAGTAAAGTAAAAATAAAGTAAAGGTAAAGTTTAAGTATAGTAAAAGTATAAAACTATGTACGTATTATACGCGTATAAATATATATAATATTAATTTAGATCGTTATATATATATATATATTTAATAAAATAAAATATAAATATCGTTATCTTTATCATACTAGTTAAGTAATGAGTTGTCAAAAGTGGTTCTAGATATTTATAAAAGTTATATACGTTTTAATAATAAAGTTCTTTTTAAACTGAAAACGTTTTTGTACGTTTGAAACTAAATAGATCAATCGAGTCTTTATGAGATTCAATCTTCCACTATCCTTTGTCTAGTTCTCAATGATTGACAATTTGTTCTTATTTATAAATTACTTTACCATTTTCCGAATATTGTTAAAATGGAAAGATTTCTCAAATCAACGTGGGCCTTTCAACAGAGACTTGTAATCATAATTTAATATATCTGATAATTCAATCAGTTGATCTTATCTTCTAATTCTATTGATAAACATTTTGAAACAGATACAATCATATAAAGTATTTAATATAATATTTCATTTACGTTTCAAGTTATAATATATATACACATATACATATATAATCATATTCGTTTAATGGTTCGTGAATCGTTGAAACTTGGTCGAAGTTGAATGAATGTATGAACATAGTTTAAAATTCTTGAAATTTAACTTAACAAATATTGCTTATTGTGTCGGAAATATATAAAGATTAAAGTTTAAATTTGGTTGGAAATTTCCGGGTTGTCACAGTACCTACCCGTTAAAGAAATTTCGTCCCGAAATTTAAGTGGAAAGGTCGTGAATGATAATAAGTATGTTTTCATGATACATACGGGCTGAAAATTAGAGTTTTATCATCAGCGAATAATTTGGATAAACAATCCATTTATATGAAGAGTACGAATGAAGCTAACATAGAAGAGTGAAATGAGTAAGTGTAGATTCATCTTATCATTTGACGTAGATATGATTGATTCCCAGATTTCAAGGGATTTGAAGAAAATCTTCTTAATAAGATTTGACTCTCCGGTAATCAAGGAAATTAGGATCCGCTTTAAATTCGATCGTCCATTTTAATTATTCTGTCGGAGATTTTCTTATAAATTCACCTCCTTCGTTTCCTTACAACTCACACCTTCTGTTGATGCATTTTATGCAAGTCCCTAGACATCTACCCACGTCCATTGCAGGTACAACAGTTTAAAGGCCACCATGATTGCTCGTTATTATCCTGTGTTTGTATGTGGTTACAGGAACTGCAGGAACGAGATTTAGATGTTTGACTATGTTAGACTTAGTCAGACGTACGAGTGAAGCCTCACTAGTACGGCTGACAGGCTCATACGCACGGTTGATGCTGAGCTAAGTCACAATTACAACCTAAATGAGAAGACACGAGTGAGTGATCACCCGTACGGCTGATGAAGCCAACTCGTACGTGTGATGAATGAATCGTATGGGTGAGTCAACAGCAGGGGTATATAAAGTCTTATGTTCTTCATTTTAGGTTAAGCCTCTTATTTGTTACACACACTCAGATCTAGTGAGCTCCTCCGATTCTCTCTCAGTCCAAATCACCCATGTGGTGAATAATAGCTCTAGGTGTTGATCTAATCACACTTGATTTAGTTGTGGTTTGACTAAATTAATCAAAAAAAACTTAACCTATTCACTAGAGGGTTTGATTCACTTATTCTGCCATTGTGTGAGTTAAATCTGTTGATTTCTAAGTTCCTAGTCATGTTTCATCACCTTCTATTCTTTCCCCCTCAACTCATATTTTAAAGTATTCATCAATATGCTCCATCCAGCTCTGATTCTCGATATACTTCTAACTTTCATATCGGTCATTCTTCTTTTTCATCTACCGCCGGAAGAATCTATTTACTTCTACTATACTCTTGGGTTTATAGTGTTTCTAGTTCTCCCGTGTCTTTATATTGCTATATGCATCGATATATGGTTTATAATTTCTGGTTTGTCGTTGAGCTTTATATGTTCCCTTATATTTCAAAGTCTCTGCTTCTGTCTTCTATAATCATTATCATTCACAATTAATGCTCTCTTTTATTTGCTGCAATTTATACCCCAATTTCTATTTCGGAGTTTTGTCCTTTCGTTTCTTCTTCTTGCGATTAAGCACCGCTTGTAATGGTCCAGAATTCATAGATATGAATTTCGGAATGAACATTGTTAATGTTCTAGGAAGGAAATTGTGATGGCACGATCATGACTTGTCAAATTACTAGAATACCTTGGAAAAGGCCGAATCATCAAGAAATATTTTTTTGATATTTTAGAGGTTAAATAGAATACAAGAGTCGTATAACATGGCACATGATGATGTTATGATCTGTGAATCATCACGTTCCATTTAGAAACTCAGCATGACTTACTGTAATATAATCACATTGATCAAGTGTCATTATATTATACTAATTCATGCTTCAGTTCTCAACACTACTTCAAAATATTCCTATTTTAAACTTGAATCTTTCAGAATTTAGAAACTAAAATAGTTTCTTTTATGATGTAATACAGATAGCGCGAAGAGGTAAATGATTTCAAATAAGAAGAATTAAGAAAATATCTTCAGAAATATGGAGGATATTTATAATGAAAGATATGATGATATTTTAGAATTTCTAATATCATAGGATGATGAAGAATATTGTCCGCAGGGGTTTAGAGTCAGGAGCAAGGTATTCGTTAATGACTTCAGCAGGTACTGAATCATTTGGATCCTTTAAAGTCAAGGTTCAGTCTTTGTAATTTGTCCACAGCCTCCTTCCTACTTTGCTCAATCCGTTTTCCAGTTCCAAAACTTCTCTTTTTCTGCGCTTTGCCAGCACACTTCATCATTATCATCCAGCTTTTACCATTTAAAGTCGTTTATAGTTTTTGCTGCTTCATCAGCATTTTTTCCATTTTCGGAGAACCAATTCGTAGTTCGGAGTGTTTTTCAGAAACTTCACATTCAAATTAAGTCCAGAAGATAGACGTTATATATACACATATAACTGTTGGCGCAGACATGCTGCAAGATTTCAAAATACTGATTGCTAATTCCCAATGATTCGTATGGCAATTCTCATTACAAGATGCGAATGAGTAAATGATGGGGTTTCAATGAATAATTATGATGACTTTTTGGAGAGGCTAAAGTCAAAGGGTAATGAAGTTGTTGGTACATCTGCTAATAATATGGTGGAATGTAAAAGGTTCCCTGGTAACGATGGTGTATATCTCAAGGTTATAATAAGGTTAGTCTGACTGAAAATTCGAAGTTGACTTGCTGGAGCTGTGACAAAACTGGCTACTTTGAATAGGAGTCGCAAAGTTATTTTTGCTAATAAATGCCAAAGAATCTGACGCGGATACGTTGTTTAAACTTTTACTTTGGTTTCAAGAGTTTTTCGGGTACATAACTGTGGGTAACATGTGGTTGGATCATCATCTCGATTGCTCATCATTCGAAGTGTCTTCAGAAATTTTCGAAGGGTTTGAACACAGATTGTAATCGTTAACATACATTTGATGTTCTAACACAGTTTTGAAGTCAAAATATAGCTTGTGAAAGATGTAAGGATCTAAGAGTGATGATTTTGGTCATATCTCAAGTTAAATTTTGAGATTTCAAAATCAGAATATGTAATTAAATTTTGAATGAGTATGGTTGTTTTGATTTCTATAAAAGAATGTATATTGTTGTGAAAGTAGGGAGTATAATGGATGATTTGCTGAATCAGATTCGAAGAATGTAACATATTAATTGTGAATTTATATATCTCTCGGGTATTACCTACCCGTTAAAAAAAAAATTCATAATTAATATTTTGTACAAAAGAATTTTATTACAGTCTTTATGAAAATATATATATGTATATTTTCTTCAGATGTAACATAGATTTAATGAGTTAATGTTAAATTAAACTCATTTAATTTACGGTTGAAACTAGAATTGAATAATCCCTAAAGGCTTTAAAATGTACATAACTTTTACGCAGTATTTCTTTAATGACATTAAAATTATGAATCAATACTTCGTTATTTGTTGATGTATGGTGTTCGGTTCGTGGAATTCTTGTGAATTTCGCAAAGTACGAATGATGTTATCTGAAAAGTTTCGGGTACATTGATGATGAAAGTGTAAAATCAAATATATACTTGATTTATTATGAATTGGAATTTGTTGAATTGCGACAGAGATTGTAGTTAACGCTGGTTAAGTTGCGGCCGAAGGACGTACATTATTGCATATTTGTAATATGAATTAACCGAGTAGTTAAGATTCACACACAATAGCTTAGCACTGAAAGATTTATTTCAATATATATATATATATATATATATATATATATATATATATATATATATATATATATATATATATATATATACATACATATAATTTCTTCAGAGGAAATGAGTTAATTCTTCATAACTCGTTGATACAATATAAACGTTATCGATTCGTAATGATGTCCACAGTGATTCTTGAACTGACGGAGTTTGTGATGTTATCGGTGTTGTTGATTCGGATGTTGACTGTACTGACGATGCTGGTAACACTGATGGTACTATTGATGTTGTTGGTAAAGCAAGTTTAGCTTGTTAATCACACACCATTTTTGTCAGGGTTTCTACTCTTCCTTCCATCATTTTGGTTCGCTTAACTGATTTATGGTTAGGGCTAGATTAGATAATCTCTAAGACTTTAGAGATTACATAATCGCCGCGGAATGTTTCTCCAATGAAGTTATGAATTAATACTTCGTCAGTTATTGTTGTTGGTACTCCTTGGTATCTATGGTGCGTATGACGTTGATGCTCGTGGGACAGATTGTGAAGTTGAGGTTTACGACGCGGTTGTGGTTGGAGGTGGTAATGGTACTGTTGGTGTTGATGATGGTGGTACTGGTTATGCTGCTGATGCTGCTGCTGGTGTTTGTAATCTCTGCACCATATTCTCCAAAGCCACTACCCGAGCGCGAAGCTCGTTGACTTCTTCTATTACACCGGGGTGATTGTCGGTTCGGACGAGCGGATAAATAAAATCTAAAATTTGATGTAATATATAATCGTGACGAGATACTCTGGAAATGAGCGAGAAAATGGTGTTTCGGACAGGTTCGCCGGTAAGTGCTTCAGGTTCTTCATCAAGAGGGCAATGTGGTGGATGGAAGGGATCACCTTCTTCTTGTCTCCAATGATTGAGGAGGCTACGAACCCATCCCCAATTCATCCAGAATAGGTGATGACTGATTGGTTGATCTATTCCGGTCACACTACTTTCGGAGCTTGAATGGGATTCCATTTCGGAATCTGAGTGACTTGAACTGATGACGAATTCCATTTCGTACGATTGGATAAAGGATTTTTTTTTCCGATATGAAATGATTTTGGCTAACGGATGGTATTCTAATTACATAGAATATATATATATATATATATATATATATATATATATATATATATATATATATATATATATATATATATATCAAAAGATTTCGTAGATTACGGAGGACTTTGCGGGATATGTCAGGCAAAGTTTAAAGTAACAGATACGATAAGATATGATTTAGCAGATATGCTAAGATATGAATTTTTGTCTATACACTATTCATGCAATCAATACAGCAAGACGTGTCTTAGACTAAAAATGATAAGCAGGTAATTTTCTGAGGATGATAAGTAGTTAATTTTCGACACAAAATGATAAGCAAAACTTTTGACATGCAGATACGGTCGAAGTCCAGACTCACTAATGCATCCTATCGACTTATCAGTTAGACACACTAATGCAGACCTGGTTCGCTAAGACCACCGCTCTGATACCAACTGAAAGGACCCGTTCATATACATTATAAACGATTCACAATAGTTGATTACATTGCGAGGTATTTGACCTCTATATGATACATTTTACAAACATTGCGTTCGTTTTTAAAAGACAAACTTTCTTTACATCGAAAATTGACAGGCATGCATACCATTTCATAATATCCATTATCCAACTATAAATTGATTTAATAATAATCTTTGATGAACTCAATGACTCGAATGCAACGTTCTTCAAAATATGCTATGAAAGACTCCAAGTAATATCTTTAAAATGAGCAAATGCACAGCGGAAGATTTCTTTAACACCTGAGAATAAACATGCTTTAAAGTGTCAACCAAAAGGTTGGTGAGTTCATTAGTTTATCATAATCATTTATTTCCATCATTTTAATAGACCACAAGAATTTCATTTTCAGTTCTCATAAATATACGTCCCATGCATAGAGACAAAAATAATCATTCATATGGTGAACACCTGGTAACCGACATTAACTAGATACATATAAGAATATCCCCTATCATTCCGGGATCCTCCTTCGGACATGATATAAATTTCGAAGTACTAAAGCATCCGGTACTTTGGATGGGGTTTGTTAGGCCCAATAGATCTATCTTTAGGATTCGCGTCAATTAGGGTGTCTGTTCCCTAATTCTTAGATTACCAGACTTAATAAAAAGGGGCATATTCGATTTCGATAATTCAACCATAGAATGTAGTTTCACGTACTTGTGTCTATTTCGTAAAATATTTATAAAAGTTGCGCATGTATTCCCAGCCCAAAAATATAAAAGGTAAAAAGGCAAATGAAACCCACCATACTGTATTTCGTAGTAAAAATACATATAACGTCATTGAACAAGTGCAAGGTTGGCCTCGGATTCACGAACCTAAATTAATTATATATATTTATATGTTGGTCAATATTTGTCTAACAAATTAGGTCAAGTCATAGTGTACCACAATCCTAATGCTCGAGACTAATATGCAAAAGTCAACAAAAGTAAATTTGACTCAAAATAATTTCTAAAAATCTATACATGATTAATATATAGTTTAAATATCGTCGTTTTATATTTTTAAATATTTTAAAAAGATTTATTAGAGTAAATAATATAATTTATTTATTAATAAATAAAATTTTATATTAAATTTATATAATCAAATATACTTTTATATATATTAAGTAATAAAATTTATAGGGTTCATTTAATATCATAAAGATAATATGATAGGTATTATTAAAGTAAGTTATTACACGTAGTAAAATATGTTTGTATCACATATTTATTTGATAAAATAATATCTATAATGATAGTAAGTAAAAGTTGTATTATTTTGTAATAATAATTATTATTATAAAAATATCAATATTTATAATTACTAAGATGACATTATGATAAAACGATAATTCTAATTATGATAACTTTAATATTTACGATAATTTTTAATATTATCTTTAAAATAATAATTCTATTTAAAATAATAATAATAATGATATTTTATAGTAACAATGACATTTCTATTAAAATGATAATTTTTGTTAAAATGATAGTTTTAATACTAACGATACTTTTAATAATAATAGTAATGATAAAAATAATAAGAACGATAATTTTATCTAAATTAATATCTTATAATATTTTAATTTCATCATGATACTCTTACTCATTATTTCCTAATCGTTTCGTTTAACAGCTTTTAATCGTCTTTTATATCGTGTTCATAATAATGATAATAATAGTAATCAAAATATTTAGGTGTTACAATTATTTGTTTTAATTGCACTAATATTAATAATGATAGTTACTATAATATTATTAACGATAATACTAATAATTATCTTAATGATAATATAGTAATAATAATAATAACAATAACAATAACCATTTTTAAATAATGATATATATATATATATATATTAATAATAATAATAATAATAATACTAATAATAATAATAATAATAATAATAATAATAATAATAATGATAATGATAATGGGATAATAATAATAATAATACTAATTATAACTTTAACGATAATAACGATAGTAATAAAGAAAACAATTTTTAATGATAAATCCCTTTTATTGATAAAGATAATAATAATGATAATAATTAGATAAAACTAGAACGACGATAAAAACGACGATAATAATAATCATTTTTAATAAAAATACCGAAAATTCAATTGATTATAACTTCTAATCCGTTCATCGAAACCATTCGATATCTAAAGGAAAAGTTCTTAATTTTTCGCTAGCTTTCCAAGGACATGCATATCTTATACCTTATCTCAACCGCAAGTGTAACTAATTCAAGATTCAACCTAACCTGTCTAAGGGCAATATCAAAAGTACAAGCATGCATAATCCTAAATACTCGAGCACTAGTCAAGGATACACTATTAGTATGTAAAAGTTAAATTATGAGTACTCACGTATCAATATTGAGATTCAATATTGCAGGAAAGGTACGTAGACGCAACGGAAATGATAAACACTATATTGACCTCACGAGCATACCCATGAACCATACTCAATCACCTCTATAGCTATAACCCATAATTTCCTTAATCCTATCCTACTCGAAAAACAATTTCGAAATCACTCAGACAACACTCCGTCGTAATATTTTATGTAAACTAATAATATCTTGAAATAATACGGAGTAAATATATATATGTAAATCGATTGAGAGAGTTTAGAGAAAAATATTTTCAAGTTTCTATGAAATAATGAAACCTATTGAATTCTATTTATAATAGATTTTTGAATTATTAAAATGAATTATTAAAGTATGAATTATTAAAGTAAATTATTAAAGTATGAATTATTAAAGTATGAATTATTAAAGTGAATTATTAAAGTTAAAGTAAAGTAAAAATAAAGTAAAGGTAAAGTTTAAGTATAGTAAAAGTATAAAACTATGTACGTATTATACGCGTATAAATATATATAATATTAATTTAGATCGTTATATATATATATATATTTAATAAAATAAAATATAAATATCGTTATCTTTATCATACTAGTTAAGTAATGAGTTGTCAAAAGTGGTTCTAGATATTTATAAAAGTTATATACGTTTTAATAATAAAGTTCTTTTTAAACTGAAAACGTTTTTGTACGTTTGAAACTAAATAGATCAATCGAGTCTTTATGAGATTCAATCTTCCACTATCCTTTGTCTAGTTCTCAATGATTGACAATTTGTTCTTATTTATAAATTACTTTACCATTTTCCGAATATTGTTAAAATGGAAAGATTTCTCAAATCAACGTGGGCCTTTCAACAGAGACTTGTAATCATAATTTAATATATCTGATAATTCAATCAGTTGATCTTATCTTCTAATTCTATTGATAAACATTTTGAAACAGATACAATCATATAAAGTATTTAATATAATATTTCATTTACGTTTCAAGTTATAATATATATACACATATACATATATAATCATATTCGTTTAATGGTTCGTGAATCGTTGAAACTTGGTCGAAGTTGAATGAATGTATGAACATAGTTTAAAATTCTTGAAATTTAACTTAACAAATATTGCTTATTGTGTCGGAAACATATAAAGATTAAAGTTTAAATTTGGTTGGAAATTTCCGGGTTGTCACATTCATTTTCTCCCTTTTACTCATTACATTTTTGGGCTGAGAATACATGCACTGTTTTAATAACTATTTTGAAATATTTATATACGTGAGTTCATTTGATTCCCTTTTACTCTTTATATTTTTGGGACTGAGAATACATGCGCTGTTTTTACAACTTCTTTATTAAATGCTTTTGAAATACATTTTGAACTGCGAATACATGAAATGCTTTTATAAATATTTGACGAGATAGAGACAAGCAAAACATTCCTCAAATAAATTATGTGGACGTGATAATTGCCACCATTGAATTATGTGGACGTGATAATTGCCACAATTGTTATGAATATTTTTTCCCTGATTATTATTGCTTGGTAACCTAAGAATTAGGGAACATCACTCATTTTGAGAATTAGTGCACGCCTAATTGACACGAATCGTAAAGGTAGCTACCGAGTTTAACACCCCCACCCAGAATGTTCACTAGATGGAAGGGCTAGTGGGCGTGGTGTTTAGTACTTCGAAGTTTATATGATTATTATATAGATGAGATGTTCTGTTTTGGGGATATTATTATGCGCATTATATGTTAAGGTCGGTTACCAAGCCAAGCTATGAAAGAAATGAAAAGTGAATGTTATGTATCGAGAGAATGATTTTATACATAGGTTATGTGTATGTTATTTTTGTGCACGAGATATGTGTACGGTTACTAAGATTTATGAAAGATGATTTCGTACACGAGAAAGGTGTACTGTATTTAAAAGATATCGCATGTACATTAAAGGTGGGTATAGGATTCGGGGTCATTTGTACCATGCAGCATTTAAATCTTGTGGTCTATCAAAATGATGAATTGTATTGTTTTATGATAAACCTATGAACTCACCAACCTTTTGGTTGACACTTGAAAGCATGTTTATTCTCAGGTATGAAAGAAATCTTCCGCTGTGCATTTGCTCATATTAGAGATATTACTTGGAGTCCTTCATGACATATTTCAAAAGACGTTGCATTCGAGTCATCGAGTTCATCAAGATTATTATTAACTCAATTGTAGTTGGAGGTATTATGAAATAGTATGCTTGCCGTCAACTTTCGATGTAAAGAAAGTTTGTCTTTTAAAAACGAATGTAATGTTTGTAAAATGTATCATATAGAGGTCAATTACCTCGTGATGTAATCAACTATTGCGAATCGTTTATATTGTATATGAACGGGGCATTTCAGTTGGTATCAGAGCAGTGGTCTTAGCGAACCAGGTCTTGCATTAGTGTGTCTAACTGATAGTTGTTTAGATGCATTAGTGAGTCTGGACTTCGACCGTGTCTGCATGTCAAAAGTTTTGCTTATCATTTCTTGTCGGAAATTACCTGCTTATCATTCTTAGTCTAGACACGTTTTACTGCATTGACTGCATGAATAGTGTATAGACAAAATTCATATCTTAGCGTATCTGCTACTGTAGACTTTGCCTGACAGCTTCCGTAGATTCCTCCGTAACTTATGGGATTTTAGTATTATATATGCATATGTAAATTATGTATTGCAGGGTACTAATCTACATCCTATAATCTATTTCTTATCGAAAATCCTTCATCTGATCGTACAAGATGAATCCCTCAACCAGTTCGAATTCCTCGGATTCCGACAGCTATTCCGATATGGAGTTTCACCTAAGCTCCGAAAGCAGTGTCACCAGAATGAATCAACCAATCATCCATTCCCAATTCATCTGATGGGTTCGTAGTCGACTTAATCAATGGAGACGCGCAGAAGGAGATCCCTTCCACTAATCGAATTCACCTCTTGATGAAGAACCTGAAACACTTACCGGCGAACCTGTTTGAAACACCATTTTCTCCCTCATTTCCAGAGTATCTCGCGACGACTATATCATAAATCATATTCTAAACCTTATTCATTCGCTCGTTTTGACTGATAATCATCCCGGAATAATAGAGGAAGTCAACGAACTTCGTGCTCGAGTAATCAATTTGGAGAATATGGTGCATAATTTACCAGCTTCAGCAACATCAACGGCACCAACAGTACCATCAACATCAATACCAGTACCACGAACAACCCAAGTTCAACATCTCACACCTCAACATCTCATTATGTACCTCGAGCATAATCATCAATCTGTGAATCGTTCTACATCATTTATCTTCGTTCGACATGGCGATTATGTAATCTCTAATATTTTAGAGATTATATATTCTTGTTCTAACGGTAAATCAAATGAGTTTAATATCATATTGACTCATTAAATCCATGATTACATCTGGAGAAAATATATATGTATATATATTTTTTCATAAACACTGTAATTAAAAATTCTTTCGTACAAACTGTTAATGGTGAAAATATCTTAACGGGCAGGTAATACCCGAGGAATATTTAGATTTCATATTAATAAGTACACTGTACATTCTTTCAAATCTAATTCAACAGTCATTTACTATCCTATTTACAACCACCGATATACGTATCCGTTCATCGTAGAATAACCCTTTTCATTCAATTTCATATTTGGATTTTGATCTATCAGAATCCAACAAGTGGCATAATGAATAAAACATTGGACAAAATAAAATCTGTTAGAAACAAACAAATTAACTATGAAAAAAATTTTGTTAAGAATCCACGCTAACTGTTCCTAGCTAACTGTTCCTAGCTAACTGGTTACATTTTTATTTAATATTCTCGCAATTTTATTTATCATCATTTAATTTCTGTTATTTATTTTACGCACTTTATTTATTGTCATTTAAATACTATTATTTACGCATTTAAATATCGGGACACATATACAAGGTTTTGACATATCATATCGACGCATCTATATATATTATTTGGAATAACCATAGACACTCTATATGCAGTAATGCTGGAGTTAGCTATACAGGGTTGAGGTTGATTCTACAATAATATATATAATTTGAGTTGTGATCGAGTCTGAGATATGTACACGGGTCACGACACGTATTAATTAATTCGAATATTATATATTGCTAACTGTGGACTATCAACTGAGGACTACCAACATTGAACAATTAAAATGAATTAAAATATTGATTATAACATATGAAACTAAACAATTCTTCAAGTTTGCCACTTGATTTCATCCTAAACTTCATTTGTATCTTGACGATTACGATCTGCGTTCAAACCTTTCATGATTCTTGAAAACACCTCAAGCAAGAGAATGAACCAACCGCACTTCATCTACGGAAGGAAAGATTTATGCATATAGCTATGCACCTGAAAAACTCTCGGGAACTGAGTAAACGTTTAACACGTAGCTGTGCTAACTCCTTTAGCGTTATTATTACCGAAAATAACTTTTCAATTTCTTTCAAAATTAGCCAAATTTGTCACAGCTTCAACAAGTCAACTTCGACTTTTCGTTCGAACAACCTTATTATAACCTTGATATATATGTGTGCTCTTTTATTGTTACCGGAGAACCTTTTATATTCCACCATATTACCCTCAGTGTTTAATCATTTAAAACACAATTCTCTTGAAACCACCTCGGATTGATAACCGATGATTCAGGTATGGTAGCATTAAATGCAGAGGAAACAGAAAAATTGTAGATGATCTAAACGGTCAAAAGTTTGATGATAAAGAATAGTATGTTGGAAAAGCTCAGAAAAGTTGGAACGGGAAAATGGATTGAGATAACCACGAAGGAGACCAAGGACAAATACAAGGACCATACCATATATTCAAAGAATCCAGGTAATTCTGGATCCGATGAAACCTTCAACGAATATCTTGCTCCGTACTCATGTTAAAATCTTGCGGAAAATCTTTCTTCATCAACCATCGAACTTAGAAATTCCAAAATATCATCATAAATATCTTCGATATTTCTGAGGATATTTCATAAATATTCTCGTCCGAAATTATATACCTCTTCGTGCTTCCTGTGTTTCATTATATTGGAAACTTCTGTAAAATCTAAGTGATGTTATGCGAGGTGTATATAAAATAGCTTAAATTTTAGCAGGGAAATACTATTAAATACGATACAATTTTACACAAGATATTTATTTATTTATTGAATGGATATACTTAAACATTGCTACAACACTTATAGGCAGTGTACCTAACCGTACAGTAGTGTAGTTTTTAGTAAGTCCGGTTCGTTCCACAGGGAATCTTTTTCACAACGCTTAACGCTATATTAGTTTAAATTTATAAAAATACACACATATATATATATATATATATATATATATATATATATATATATATATATATATATATATATATATATATATATATAAGTAATATTATTATTATAAAGGGGGGTTTTTACCGTTTAATGACCGGTTTGTCGATTTTAAAAACTTTAGTTGCAGTTAAAACAAAATGTAAAATATTAAATAAATAAAAGACTTAATTTTAAGCGTAAAGTAAATAACGATAATGAAATTGCGAATAATAAAAGTGCGATAAAATAAACTTGCGATAATTAAAAAGTACGATAATTAAAAGTGCAATTAAATACAATAACAATAAATAAAAATGCGATAATTAGAAGTGCAATTAAATATAAAATAAAGGAAATTAAATATGAAATAAAAGAATTATGCTTATTTAAACTTCCGTAATCATGATGTTTGACGTGTTGATTTTAGTTTTATGCCCATGGGTTAATTGTCCTTTGTCCTGGATTATTTAATATGTCCGTCTGGTTTTTGTCCATAACAGTCCATCGGTCATAAATATAAAGTGCGAGTGTTCTTGTCAAATTATCCTTATACCCGAAGTTAAATATTTCAACTAATTGGGGACTTAAACTGTAACAAGATTTTAATACTTTGTTTAATAATTACACCAAGATGTCGACTGAGTGTAACCCTAGGTTTTAATACTTTGTTATCAATTATGCCAAGTGTCCTTGTACATAATTTAACCCCAGTTTTAATAATTCTAGTGGCTATTAATCCATTCCCGTGTCCGGTTAAATGAACGATTATTCGTACATATAAATACCCCGCCCATCGTGTCCGATCGAGTGTATATGGTTATTTATAGGTACGTCAAATTGTAAATCTTTATATTAAAATTAACAAACTATCATTTAGTTAAACAAATATAAAGCCCATTAATAGCCCATAGTCTAATTTCTACAAGTGTCGTTCTTTTGTCCAAACCCCAATTATGGTACAAAGCTCAATTACCCAATTTTAATATTTTTAGCCCAACATCATGATTACTTCGGATTAAATAAGCATAATAATAACTTAGCTACGAGACATTAATGTAAAAAGGTTGAACATAACTTACAATGATTAAAAAGAGTGTAGCGTTACACGGACAGAATTTCGACTTACACCCTTACAACATTCGCTAACACACCCTTATTATTAGGATTTAAAATTAAAATTAAAATTAAAATATAAATTATATATACATATACTACGTTGAGTGAAGAAGAAAAAGATGTGTTTTTGTGGTGCACCAAAGCTTGATTTTTATAGGCATGTGGGCTGGAACTGGGGCTCATGCGATCGCATGAATTTATGCCTTCCAGGCCATGCGATCGCATGGCAAGCTGGGAGGCTCACATTTGGTTGTTTTCTTCTGCCGACGGTTTTATAATATAATATAATATATATATATATTAATTTTAAGAATTAATTATATATTATATTATATTTATGTGCATAGTTGACTTGTAATTTTTAGTCCGTTGCATCGAGCGTTGAGAGTTGACTCTGGTCCCGGTTCCGGATTTTCGAACGTCCTTGTGTACAATTTAATATCTTGTACTTTGCGTTTTGAATCTTGTACTCTTGTAATTTTGAGACGTTTCTTATCAATAATTGGAACCTCATTGATTGTATTTTGTACTTTTGAGCTTTTTGGTCGTTTGCGTCTTTAATTCGTCGAATCTGTCTTTTGTCTTCACCTTTTATTATTTAAACGAATATCACTTGTAAATAGGACAATTGCAACTAAAAGCTTGTCTTTCTTGAGGAATAATGCTATGAAATATATGTTCGTTTTTAGCATTATCAAATATTCCCACACTTGAGCATTGCTTGTCCTCAAGCAATATAGTCTTGAAATACAAGAATCACTTCTTTATTCTTCACACTTTGTACATCAGTGATTTCTTTACGGCGGTATAAACAATGGTAGTAACGATGTGGTTTACAGTCCCACATGACTATAAAATTTAGATCCATTAAGGAAATTGGATCTTTATGAAAACATTTGATCTTTTAAAAATTAAATCTAGTTTTTACCCTAGATAAGTTTTCCGGAATAACCCTTCACCGGTGTTTGCAAAATATTTTTGTGGGCTTGGTGGGTTTCAGATTTGAAAATTTTAGCTCAAAACTTGTGGTTTTGTGTCACCCACATGCTAACCTTGTATTAGGAAAGCAACACATCCAGTATACTTGCTCCGTATATTACCTTTCGGTAAACTACCGTTCGGTTGTAAAGGAAAGCGTTGAACAAGCAACTGTTAAGGCAATGTCCCCTGACATGCTTTTAATTATGGTATATAACGTGTCGGATGCAATTACTATCCTTTGTAGGAGCAATAGTAAAGCTCACCCTTATAATTTGTCGGTCTGGCATAAGGTCCTGTCTTTAACCATGCTATGCAACCACCGTTCTTACGGTTGACACCCGATTTGGTTCAGATGACCTAATGAATTCCAGGTGAATTCCTAGGATTTTACGTTCAATGGTAATGAACGCATTGAAAATGGGTTTTCAGAAAACAAATCAGTTTATAATTTGATCAAAATATTTTCTCGTTCAAGCTCGAGTTTAGATATCATTGAATTCCATGAGTTTGAATTCTCAATCTTTAAGGTTAATCTCTAGGATTGAGTAATATCAGGCTTAAAAGCTGATTTTTGATCTTTTAAAGAGATTATCCTTTCGGGGGATCTGATTTATTAGTCTTATCAAGCTAATTTGCACGGTGCCCCCCATTGTACGAGATAAATCCTTCTCATGGTTAGGATAAATCTGACCACTTGGCGACCCTGTTTTATGCTGAGGTCCATGGATTTCCTGCTGATTTTAGAGATGACTTTTCTAGATTTTTCGTCAACCTACAGCTGGTCTGGACGACAACTTCCTGACCTACATCAAAAAGCGCGTTTCTTTTTCGGAAGACTTTACTTCCTTTTAATGATGGAATTGATTCATCGTGTAGATCCATCTCTTCTTTTCTTTCATCGGGTAAAATAGTTTAGTTTAGTCCAAAGCAAAAGTATTTTCGGTTATTTGTTACAGAAATATGTGACATATGTTTAAGATAACTTGGTAATTTTTCCCACACTTGGCTTTTATTTTCCTTTTTATTGTCCTCTATTCCATTTTAAATGAATTTTAACATTTTGGTTTGTTTCTCAATTTATGTCCTTTCTGAGGTAACAATAATTTCGGTGTTAACACCTAGTTTTATCGTTCATAAATATGTATAAACATGATTTTGAGTTCATTTAATTGAAAATTTTGAAAAATTTTACTAGAATTGGGTAGTCAGTATATAAGACTAGGGCTGTTCTTTATCATCAGAGAGCACTAGATTCTAATACAACTACTACGTTACTAGTATTTTTAATGGTAACCAAGTGTTTAAGATAAAAATTTTAAAAATCCGAAAGAATTTAACCCCTTCCCACACTTAAGATCTTGCAATGCCCTCATTTGCAAGAAATCAGTAACAATTTAAATTATTGAGGGTGATTAGCATAAACATGATTAAATTTTACCAAAGTTTCCAAACATATTGGCGTTTAGTTGCTGAATGATAAATGGTGCATATCATTTGTTCATTTCGTCTGTTGTTACATCACATTTATTTGTCATATTGTCGTCAAAATTAGTAGCTTTTGCTGAACTTAATGCCAGTCTTTGAAAATGCGCTGTTTTACCCTGTTTTGTACAATTTACAATATACATACATACAAATATAAACATCCATGGCAATTTGAAATGGGACTTAATATCCCACTTTCAAATCCTAAATGTGAAATATTAGTACACAATAATAATAAAAATGATAAAGATTACATAAGTATATTCAATAACATAAGTTTAAACATGAATAAGTAAAAAGATAAAAACATAAAAATCATATAAATAACCAAATGGAACTAAATCAGTCTGGATATGGGTTCCAGTTCATCTCGTCAGGTGGGTTCCATTGTTGGTTATAGGTGTTTTGATAGGCTTGGTTATAGTCATACCGGTTAAAGGGTGGTCGGATATTGGGGCTATGTGGCGGAAAATGAGCAGGTCGAGTAGGTACATAGTTATTTGGTACCTGATATGATAGTTGGCTCATGATTTGGTGCTGATGAACTAACCAGCTATCGTGTTGGCGTCGCCTATAATCCTCGTATACTCGCTCGGAGTTCCACTGCTCATACATACTATGTCTGGCCGCGTTCGTCATTGCTTCCTCATCTATACAAACGTGGACGTCAAGAATAGCATCTCGAAAGACATCCCTAATGTCTTCCGCCTCCTCCATTTCCTCATCTGAGCCTCTCTCTACCTGAGGATGAGATCCCTCATAGGGTACTGCCTGGTTACATCTACTTTTCAATACCTTAGCACCCACATAAACTTTCAATCCTAAGGGCTCAACCTGTTCTCTATAAAGCTGTAATGGACCCCCTTGGTTCCTATCAACACCTAAATACTCTCCAATGAGAGTAACAAAAATACCTCCTCCTATTATACTCCCGTCCTGCATTCCCTCTACCATTTTAGATAAATAAAAAGCAACACAGTAAGGTATATTGACAAAGCTTCTAGGATCTCGAATACACTTTAGGTAGAATAAATCATGTTAGGTAATTTTTTCTTTATTATGACCTCTCTGTGTAATCGAGTTAGCCAAAAATCTATGAATAATACGAAGCTCGGCTCTGTCAATATGTGTATAGGAGTGTCCTCCTGCTCGTGTAAAAACATCAAAATGTGACATACGCCTCCAAATGGCGCCAGCGTCAAAGTTACTATCTACCCTTTCACCATAATGAATCAAATTTGTACAATTGGGTAATAGCAACTCACCAGGAGTATATATCTGTAAGGCCCTGGCCATGTCCAGCATGGACATTCTGTACATCCTACCGCCAAGGATAAACCTAAGAAATCTTCTATCATCTATTCTAACTATATTTGTATCAAGTGATACAGTACTCATCAACACAACACACCATTCCTTATATACAGGTCTACGAATGGTGAAAAGACGTTCCCAATCTGTAAAAGAAGAACTGCCATACCTTTGAACTAAAAGCTGTCTAACACGGTCAGCTAGATGGACCGTTTCTAAAGAGGCCCAATCGATTACCCTTGACACCTCTACATTTTTTGTTACCAATTTGAATTTGTTCCTTTGATATGTCTCGTATTCTCTCCATCTCCTATCAAATCTCAGATTAGGATGCAGAGTGTGCTCAGGAATCGTTGGGAATTCTACTGGCGGCCTCATTGGGAATACTATGAATTCATCAACAAACTGTACCGGATCATAATAAGGTATGTGCTGATCAGGCTGTTGTTGTGGTTCTTGTTGTGGTTCTTGTTCGTGTTGCATTTCTGCTTCTGGTTCTGGTGCTGGTGCTGGTCGTCTAGATGATGATGCTCCTGAACCTCCAGTGTCGGCTTTCTGCAAAACACATTAAACACAAAATTTGTACATCCAAATATGCATTAGTGTTAGTAAAATAACAACTTAAAACAATCACTATAACATGTTAAATCAAAATTAAACTTATACACATTTTCACAATTTTTCACAATTCTACACTTTTCAAATAAGCACATATGAAAATGTATACAAAGTTCATAAGCATTTAACTCAAATAACATGTCAAAATAGTCATTACTAATAATTAAACAAGTCTCAAATGGCAATTACATCAAATTAATCAAGTTCATGAATTTTGGACTTAAAAAGTCCACTTTAATCTCCAAAAAATCATGTTTAGGATCAATGTTTAGATCATTTAACTATCTAAACATGTTACACTACTCAATTTAGCAATAATTCATGACAAAAATCGGCCATAACCTGTTTATATCAAAAAGCCCCAAATTGCTCAAGAACACTAACCCTAGATTTCTAAAAATTTTGAAGTTTTTGGCTTCAAATCATGTTAAATAGCATCAATCTAGGTTATACATGCATAAAATACTAACAATTTAACACTAATTACACTAGAAATTAACAAAATTGCATTAGGAAAAAATTGATAATTATCACAAAAACTAGGAATTTATAGAGTTTAGGGGTGTAATTTTTACCATTTTGTTGAAGAATGAGAATCTAGGCATGATTAGAGCAAGAAAAATGACGAATTACGGTAAAAAATGGCGAATTTTAGAGGTGATTTGGGAGTATTTTCGTATGTTTGTGTGTTGTGGTGTGAAGAACTCAGCTCTCTGAGCTATTTATTTCTGGCCTGCATTTGGTCCCCATGCGATCGCATGGGTTACAAGTGCAAACCCCATGCGATCGCATGGGGTGCCGGCTACAGTACTTTCAGCTTTTTTTTTTTTTTTGGCATACTTTAATTCAATAAGATTAAAAATAATGATAATAAAATTTCTCGTCCCTCCCTCGGGTAAAGCAATTTCGGTTCAAAGACCTACTCTTAAACTTACGACGAATTTTAAAAATCATATTTTTAACTTAATGAGATAAAGTAAATTTTTGTTTTTAAATTCACACCAACTTAAATTTAAAATATGCATAAAATTAAAAATTCACATTTTTTTTTTAAAAAAATTAAAAATTCACACCAAACTTATATTATATTTTTATTTTTATACATACAAACTTAAAAATATCATTTGTTCAAATATTTACAATTTTAAATATATTAATTTAAAAAGTTTACAATATCAATTTAAGATTTATATATTAATTTTAAAAACATGGTAAAAAAAAAATATCTTTTTTGCTTTTATCCCACTTTAATCAATCAAATATTATCAAAAATATGCGCCCCTCTTTTCGGTAAAGTAATTTCGGTTCCATGACCTAATTTAACTCATGACGAATTTTTGAAATATTTTGGGTTTATTGATTAAAGATATTTATACCTTAAGAATAAACGTTAAATTCCGCAGTGATGTAATAAATTTTTGTATGATATCAATAATTTCGGTCGCCAAACCTAATTTTATTCAATACCAATTTAATACTTTATAGCGAACAAATTAGCGTTTATTATCAAAAGGTTAAAAATAAAAATAAAAATAAAATAAAAACTGTACAGACTTACCTGTGAGATAGTATTCTTAGTTATATGACCTATCTCATTCATAAGATAGTCGGTTTAATTGGTTTTCCATAGCTACATAGGCGTAACCTCGAGCATTCAGTGTTTTTTCTTCTAAACATATGAACGGTCCGTCTCTGCATAAAGTAACAAATTCGGTGTTTGAATAGGTTTGATTATTTGAACATTTACCTCCATGTGACCATTTTCCGCATTTGTGACATCTTTCAAGGTGTCGTGCTCTTCTTTTCGCTGCGGATTTTGATTTTCCTTTACCAAATTGTAACTTATTATCTTCGCATCTGGATTCTTTTCTTACTCCGTCCAATCTTTCTCTGATTACTGATACTATTTCACTCGGAAGTGTGTCATTATTACGTTTAGTGATCAAAGCGTGTAGCATTAGACCATGGTTTAGTTCACAGGCAGTCTTCATTTCGTAAAAACCTAAAAAAAATAAAAATTCAGAATGGGGGGAGAAGACTAGTTCTTTAGGGTCTGCTAGGGAAAGACCATTCGGGTTCCATTTTCGAGAACTACACGAAAACAGAAAATCTAACTCTAACAGAAATACATATTATCCTTTAAAGACTTGATTCTCCCCACACATAGTTAGCTGTGGTATCGAAATTGTGATTAACTTCGTTGTCGATTTCCATTGGACTATCTATGTAATGTTTAACTCCGTGACCATTAACTTTAAATTCAATTCCATTTGAATTTATTAATTCTACTGTTTCGTATGGAAAAACTCTTTTGACTATGAATGGTCCAGACCATCTTGATTTCAATTTTCCAGGAAATAGCTTGAATCGTGAATTGAAAAGAAGAACTCTGTCTCCTTCTTTGAATTCTTTTGAACTTCTGATTCTTTTATCATGCCATTTCTTCGTTCTTTCTTTATAGATTAATGAATTTTCGTATGCTTCATGTCTTAATTCTTCTAATTCGTTTAGTTGACTTAATCGTAGACGTCCAGCTTCATATAAATCAAGATTACATGTCTTCAAAGCCCAAAATGCTTTGTGTTCAATTTCTACTGGAAGATGGCATGCTTTTCCGTAGACGAGTTTAAAAGGTTTGGTTCCAATTGGAGTTTTGTAGGCTGTTCTAAAAGCCCAGAGTGCATCCTCCAATTTAATGGACCATTCCTTCGGATTTGATCCTACGGTTTTCTCTAGAATACGTTTTAAAGCTCGGTTGGTATTTTCAACTTGTCCACTTGTTTGTGGATGATATGCGGTGGAGATTTTATGAGTTACTCCATATCTTTTGAGAACTTTTTCAAGTTTATTATTACAGAAATGAGTACCCCGATCACTTATTAAAACTTTCGGTGTTCCAAACCTTGCAAAAAGATGTTTTAAAAAGTTGACTACAACTCGTGCATTGTTAGTTGGGAGAGCTTGTGCTTCCACCCATTTAGATACATAATCAATAGTTACGAGAATATAGAGATTATTATGAGATTTTGGAAATGGACCCATAAAGTCAATACCCCAAATGTCAAATACTTCACATACTTGAATGACATTTTGTGACATTTCATCTCGTTGACTTATTTTTCCGGCCCTTTGACAAGCATCACAGGATTTGCAAAGAAGGTGTGCGTCTTTGTAAATTGTAGGCCAATAGAATCCAGCATCGTAAACTTTTCTTGCTGTGAGTTGAGGCCCATAATGCCCTACTGTTGGTCCTGTGTGACAATGGTTTAAGATTTGACTAGCTTCGTCTCTGAATACACATCGGCGTATTATTCCATCGGGACAACTTTTAAACAAATGTGGATCTTCCCAAAAATAGTGTTTTATATCACTAAAGAATTTCTTTCGTTTTTGGTACGATAATCATTTTTCAAGGAATTCACATACTAAGTAGTTTGCATAGTCTGCAAACCATGGAATTTCATTATAATCTATCTTCAATAGATATTCATCAGGAAAGTTGTCTTGTATGGCCGATTCATTTAGAACTTCTAATTCAGGATTTTCAAGACGAGAAAGATGATCACCGGCGATATTTTCTGCTCCTCTTTTATCTCGGATTTCAATATCGAACTCTTGTAAGAGTAAGATCCAATGGATTAATCTTGGTTTGGCATCTTGTTTCGAAAATAGGTATCTAAGAGCAGAATGGTCGGTATAGACCACCGTTTTTGCTAGAACGAGATATGAACGAAATTTGTCAAAAGCAAAGACAATAGCAAGGAGTTCTTTTTCAGTAGTTGTATAGTTCGTTTGTGCTTCTTGTAACATCTTACTAGCATAATATATAGGTTGAAATCGTTTTTCAATCCTTTGTCCTAAAACGGCTCCCATTGCAAAATCACTTGCATCGCACATTAGTTCAAACGGTAGATTCCAATTTGGTGTTATCATGATCGGCGCATTAGTGAGTTTCTCTTTAAGAATATTAAAAGATTTGATACATTCATCTGAAAAGATGAATGGAGCATCCTTTTCTAGGAGTTTATTCATAGGAGTGGCAATTTTAGAAAAATCTTTTATGAAACGTCGGTAAAAACCGGCATGCCCTAGAAAACTCCTAACTCCTCTAACATTGGTGGGATGTGGAAGTTTAGCAATTACATCTACTTTAGCTCTATCCACTTCAATTCCTTCTTTTGAAATTTTATGTCCAAGAACGATGCCTTCTTTAACCATAAAATGGCATTTCTCCCAATTAAGTACTAGATTTGATTGTTCGCATCTAATAAACATTCGTTCCAGATTAACTAGACATGATTCAAATGTATCACCGAAGACTGAAAAATCATCCATGAAAACATCCATGCATTTTTCTATCATGTCGTGAAAAATCGCCATCATGCACCTTTGAAAGGTTGCAGGGGCGTTGCAAAGTCCAAATGGAATGCGTTTGTAAGCAAAAGTACCATAAGGGCACGTGAATGTGGTTTTCTCTTGATCTTCGGGTGCTATTGGAATTTGAAAGTATCCGAAAAATCCATCAAGAAAACAATAATAACTATTTTCGGCTAATCTTTCCAACATTTGATCAATGAAAGGTCAGGGAAAGTGATCTTTTCTGGTGGCGTCATTTAATTTTCTATAATCAATACATACACGCCATCCTGTTATAGTCCTAGTAGGAATAAGCTCATTTTTTTCATTTGTAATGACAGTCATGCCACCCTTCTTAGGCACGCATTGAACTGGGCTTACCCATGGACTATCAGAAATTGGATAAATTAGACTTGCGTCTAGTAGTTTAATTATTTCTTTTTTTACAACATCTTTCATATTCGGATTTAGTTTTCGTTGGCGTTGCACATACGTTTTATGACCTTCTTCCATAAGGATTTTGTGTGTGCAATACGAAGGACTTATTCCTTTAATATCATGAATCTTCCATGCAATGGCTGGTTTATGAGCTTTCAACACCGAAATGAGTTGTGATTTCTCATTTTCAGTAAGAGAAGACGATATTATTACAGGTAATTCAGATTCACCATGTAAATAAGGGTATTCCAGATGGTTTGGAAGTGGCTTTAACTCTAATTTCGGTGGTTCTTCTATCGATGATTTATATCGATATCTGTCTTCTTCTTTTAGCATTTGAATTTCTTCTGTTGTTGGTTCATATCCATTAGCTATTAGTGTAGCTAACATTTCAGCTTCATCAATTGGTTCATTACCTTCTCCTAAAGAACATTCTCCTATTCCTTGTAATTCTAGAAATTCTTCTAACAATTCTGCATGTGAATCTATAGTTTGAATATAATAACATGTATCATCTGCAGATTGCGGTTGTTGCATTGCTCTATCAACTGAAAAGGTAACACTCTCATCCTCTATACTTAGGGTCAGTTTCTTACCAAACACGTCTATCATTGCTTTAGCCGTGTTTAAGAATGGTCTTCCTAATATGAGAGGAACTTGAGAATCTTCTTCCATGTCCAGAACAACAAAATCTACTGGAAATACTAAAGTACCACCTTTAACTAGCATATTCTCCATTATCCCTCTAGGATATTTTATTGATCGATCGGCTAGTTGTATACTTATTCTAGTTGGTTTCAATTCTTCAAGGTCTAGTTTAGTGTATAGTGAATACGGCATTAAATTTATACTAGCACCTAAGTCTGCCAATGCTTCTATTGAACTAAGACTACCCAGAAAACATGAAATTGTGAAACTTCCTGGATCAGATAGTTTTTCTGGTATCTTATTCAACAACACTGCTGAACAATTAGCATTCATAGTAACAGCCGAGAGTTCTTCCATTTTCTTTCTATTTGAGATTAGATCTTTCAAGAATTTAGCATATCTAGGCATTCCTGAAATCACATCAATGAAAGGAAGATTTACATTTATCTATTTAAACATATCCAAGAATTTGGATTGCTCGGCTTCAAGTTTCTCTTTCTTCATTTTACCCGGGTAAGGAAGTGGTGGTTGGTATGGTTTAAAATAAGGTTTAGCCTTAACTGTGTTATCTTCATTAACCTTTTCAACTACCGGTTCTTTTTCCTTATCTTGATCAGGTTGTGGTTCTTGTGGAGTAAGAATAGCTTCATAAGAAGTAACAGGTATTTCAGGTGGTTTAAGTGTTGTACCACTTCTTGTGGTAATGGCTTTAGCTGTTTCATTCCGGGGGTTTGCATTTGTATCAGTAGGTAAACTTCCCGGTTTTCTTTCACCTATTAACCTTGCTAGGTTACTTACTTCTTGTTCTAAGTTTTGAATAGAAGCTTGTTGATTTCTAAATGCTTGAGCATTTTGTTCATTAGTTTGTTTTTGAGATGTGAAAAACTGCGTTTGAGTTTCAACTAGCTTCGTCATCATATCTTCTAAATTCGGCTTTTTATCATCGGGTTGTGGTGGTTTGTTTTGAAAATTAGGTCTTTGCTGGTTGTAAGTATTGTTAGATACTTGTTGATTGCTAGGACCTTGTTGGTTGTTGTCTGGAATATTTCGATTATAATTCTGGTTTTGATTGTAGATCGTCTTGGCGGTTGATAATTATTCTGATAATTATTTCCAGGCCTTTGGTTTATGTATGAAATATTCTCTCTTTGTTCCATTGTTAATTCAATACTGAGACAATCTTTTGTCAAATGTGGTCCTCCACACTGCTCACAACTAATTCGTATTGAGTGAATATCCTTAGACATCTTTTCCATTCGTCTCTCGACAGCATCTATCTTTGCGGAAATGGAATCTAAGTCATGCCTAGAATCGGCTCTAGCTGCTTTAGATGATCTAACGATATCTTTTTCTTGGTGCCACTCATGTGAGTGGGAAGCAGTGTTATCAATAATTTTATAAGCATCAGTTTCGGTTTTCTTCATAATGGAACCACCAGCTGCTATATCGATGTCTTTTCTTGTATTGATGTCACATCCTTGGTAAAATATTTGTACTATTTGACAGGTGTCTAAACCATGTTGCGGACATCCTCTTAATAACTTTCCAAATCTTGTCCACGCCTCATATAGAGTTTCATTCGGTTTCTGTGTGAACGTAACAATTTCTCCTTGAAGTCTTACAGCTTTAGATGCCGGAAAGAATTGTTTAAGAAATTTTTCAACTAAAACGTCCCATGTATCAATCGCCCCTTCAGGTAACGATTCCAACCAATCTTTGGATTCTCCCTTTAAAGTCCAGGGAAATAACATGAGATATATCTGTTCATCCTCCACTTCTCGGATTTTAAATAGTGTGCAGATCCTATTAAAGGTACGAAGATGTTCATTTGGATCTTCCTTCGGCGCACCACTAAATTGGCATTGATTAGTCACCATGTGTAGAATTTGTCCTTTGATTTCATAATCTGGCGCATTTATGTCTGGATGAGTAATTGCGTGACCTTGGCCAGTGCGTTTAGCTCTCATTCGGTCTTCCATACTTAGAGGTTCCAGATTCTCCATAATTGAATTTGTTGAATCCGAATCACTAGAGGATTCTAATTTAATGGTTCGTTCCTCAACAATCTCTGTTTGAATGATTGGTGGTTCCGGAGGAAAGTTTAGTGGTTCAGGATCTATGAATCGTCCCTGAATATTCTCCGGATTCTCAATTGTGAGGTCGGGTTCAAAAAATGGATTATCGGAAATTTGAACTGGAGTACTTGGTCGACTGGATGACGATTCTAAAGAAAAATCAACGGCGGTAATATTTGCTAAATGTCTTGATCTAGTTACAGGTGGTGAACGTACAAAAGGTGGTGAACGTCTTGCTCGGTGCATTCACTGAATATCCTATTAGTTTTTAAAAAGGAAAGAAAAATTATATAAGTTATCCAAGTAATAGACTTTTCTGATTATGCCCACGTTTCGAATAGCCAAAAGATGCAGCAGAGGGGCAGGATTCGTTTGGTCTCAATATAATTGAGGACTGTTTGGCTCCAATAACCCGGTCCACGTACAAATCCAACTATTACTACGAACCAGAAAATTTTGATGTCTATCAATTTAACCACTTAAAATAAATTTTCGTAATTTTAAGAAATTTAGATAAGAAGTAGAATAAAAATCTATGTCCTAAAAACTAGAATAGCGAGAAATAAGAAAGAAAAAGAGTGCGTCGAAAAAGGTCGAAAAAGAAAAGAAAAATTGAAAAAGGCGTTGAAAAATAAGAAATAAAAAGAGTGACTTATAAAACTTTAAAACATTCGCCTAACCCAACCTTATTACTACCACTAACTTAAAATTATAATCGCAAATTGAGATTACTAATTGGAATGATAATTGATACATAGGAAAAAGGCGTCGAGAAATAAGAAAATAGCGCGTCTAAACTTAAAAAGGAACTAAAAATTTAAAACTAAAAGTTGCGTCTTAAAGCTTACAAGTAAAACTATATCCCAAATGAAAATAACTTAAAAAGGTACTAAAACTTAAAAAGACGTCGCAAAATTCTAAAGCACCTAAATCTTAGTCTAAAGAAAAAGCACTTAAGGAATTTTACGGCAAGGCCTAAAAATCTAGAAATAAAAATAACTATGGCAAAAACTATGAATTAAAAATAATACGAGCAAAAAATACAAAAATTACGCTAAAACTATTAAAAAGGGACAAAATATAAAAATATATAAAAAGTTGTAAAAATTACAATTTTTATAAAAATATTATTTTTATATTATTTATTTTATAAAACTATTAATTTTATAAATTATTAAAACTAATTTAGACTTAAAATACAAATTATAAATAAACTAAACTAAATAATAAAATAATTATAACCTAATTAGGGTTATTAATTAATAATAATTATTATTATAAACCCTAATTTCGTACAGCTTATGTTTCAGACGAGTCAAATCACTCCATGCGATCGCATGGAGTGTATGCTATATATTCATGCGATCGCATGAAGTAGAAAATTGGGCCAGATGGGGTGGGCTGCTACAGTGTAGCCCGTAAACTTTTATATTTTTTTTTTCTGTTTTGCTGTTTTGATGTGTTATAAAAAAAACACAATATTTAAATAAAATTTATATTTTTAAATACTAAAAATAAAAATAAATAAACTTTATAAAACTTATATATTTAAAAAACTCTTAAAAATATATAAATTTTTGTTTTTCTTTTTATATTTTTGAATTTTTAAAACGTATTTTTACAAAAACGTATTTTTATAAAAGTAAACTAAAAATAAAAATCTTTTTTTTATAGCGTTGCGCTTCCGGCTTTTAAGCTAAATTTTTAGAGTCCCCAGCAGCGGCGCCAAAAATACTTGAGTTATGCGAGGTGTATATAAAAAAGCTTAAATTTTAGCAGGGAAATACTATTAAATACGATACAATTTTACACAAGATAATTATTTATTTATTGAATGGATATACTTAAACCTTGCTACAACACTTATAGGCAGTGTACCTAACCGTACAGTAGTGTAGTTTTTAGTAAGTCCGGTTCGTTCCACAGGGAATCTTTTTCACAAAGCTTAACGCTATATTAGTTTAAATTTATAAAAATACAAATATATATATATAAGTAATATTATTATTATAAAGGGGGGTTTTACCGTTTAATGACCGGTTTGTCGATTTTAAAAACTTTAGTTGCAGTTAAAACAAAATGTAAAATATTAAATAAATAAAAGACTTAATTTTAAGCGTAAAGTAAATAACGATAATGAAATTGCGAATAATAAAAGTGCGATAAAATAAACTTGCGATAATTAAAAAGTACGATAATTAAAAGTGCAATTAAATACAATAACAATAAATAAAAATGCGATAATTAGAAGTGAAATTAAATATAAAATAAAGGAAATTAAATATGAAATAAAAGAATTATGCTTATTTAAACTTCCGTAATCATGATGTTTGACGTGTTGATTTTAGTTTATGCCCATGGGTTAATTGTCCTTTGTCCTGGATTATTTAATATGTCCGTCTAGTTTTTGTCCATAACAGTCCATCAGTCATAAATATAAAGTGCGAGTGTCCTCGTCAAATTATCCTTATACCCGAAGTTAAATATTTCAACTAATTGGGGACTTAAACTGTAACAAGATTTTAATACTTTGTTTAATAATTACACCAGTATGTCGACTGAGTGTAACCCAAGGTTTTAATACTTTGTTATCAATTATGCCAAGTGTCCTTGTACATAATTTCACCCCTGTTTTAATAATTCTAGTGGCTATTAATCCATTCCCGTGTCCGGTTAAATGAACGATTATTCGTACATATAAATACCCCGCCCATCGTGTCCGATCGAGTGTATATGGTTATTTATAGGTACGTCCAATTGTAAATCTTTATATTAAAATTAACAAACTATCATTTAGTTAAACAAATATAAAGCCCATTAATAGCCCATAGTCTAATTTCCACAAGTGTCGTTCTTTTGTCCAAACCCCAATTATGGTACAAAGCCCAATTACCCAATTTTAATATTTTTAGCCCAACATCATGATTACTTCGGATTAAATAAGCATAATAATAACTTAGCAACGAGACATTAATGTAAAAAGGTTGAACATAACTTACAATGATTAAAAATAGCGTAGCGTTACACGGACAGAATTTCGACTTACACCCTTACAACATTCGCTAACACACCCTTATTATTAGGATTTAAAATTAAAATTAAAATTAAAATATAAATTATATATACATATACTACGTTGAGTGAAGAAGAAAAAGATGTGTTTTTGTAGTGCACCAAAGCTTGATTTTTATAGGCATGTGGGCTGGAACTGGGGCTCATGCGATCGCATGGATTTATGCCTTTCAGGCCATGCGATCGCATGGCCAGCTGGGGGGGCTCACATTTGGTTGTTTTCTTCTGCCGACGGTTTTATAATATAATATAATATATATATTAATTTTAAGAATTAATTATATATTATATTATATTTATGTGCATAGTTGACTTGTAATTTTTAGTCGGTTGCGTCGAGCGTTGAGAGTTGACTCTGGTCCCGGTTCCGGATTTTCGAACGTCCTTGCGTACAATTTAATATCTTGTACTTTGCGTTTTGAATCTTGTACTCTTGTAAATTGAGATGTTTCTTATCAATAATTGGAACCTCATTGATTGTATTTTGTACTTTTGAGCTTTTTGGTCGTTTGCGTCTTCAATTCATCGAATCTGTCTTTTGTCTTCACCTTTTATTATTTAAACGAATATCACTTGTAAATAGGACAATTGCAACTAAAAGCTTGTCTTTCATGAGGAATAATGCTATGAAATATATGTTCGTTTTTAGCATTATCACTAAGTTTAATTTATGAATGAATTCTGGAGAAATGTAAGGAAATTGATGGATGAGTTAGTATAATATAATGACACTTGATCAATGTAATTATATTACAGTAAGTCATGCTGAGTTTCTAATGGGACATGATGATTCACATACCATAACGTCATCACGTGCCATGTTATATAACTCTTTCATTCTGCTTAACTTCTGAACATATCAAGAAAGTATATTCTTGATAGTTATATTCTCAGTGATTATGGTAATTTAACAAATCAAATCGTGCTATTACGTTCTTTCTTGTTTAGAACATTAAGTTCATTCAAAGTTCCATACTTACGAATTCTGGACCGTTACTCGCTTTACTAGAGATCGAGAAGATAATAATAAGGCAAAGAGCTCCAAAATATAAGAGAAAATATAAAGCCCAATAACAACACGGAAGTTACAAACCATGGATATACGAATAGCAATATAAAGACATGGTAGAATTAAGAATAGTATCACCCCAAGTTAATAGTAGAAGTAAACAGATTTTTCTGGTGGAAGATTGAAAAGAAGGATAACATAAATGATAATCAGGAAAAATATCAAGGATTAGAATGGGATTAAGCATTTTCACAATCTTTTGGATGTATGAACTAAGAAAGAAAGTATAGGAATGGTGAACATAATGGAAGGAAAAAGTTTAATTTATAATGGAAATATCAGACAGAGTAATCGAGGCAGATCACCGTATTTAATTATAGAGATCTTAACTTCTTTATTCGCCGAAGAATCAAATCTTTTAGATTTCGAAGATTTCCTCTAAATCCCTTAAACTTCGGAAATTAACCCTATCTGCGTCAAAAGACATGACGAAACTTTATTTCTCTCATTTCACTCTTTTGTGTTAGCTTCACTCGTACGCTTCGAGTAATCGAATTGTCTTATTCACATTATTCAACGGTGATAAAACTCTATTTATCAACTCATATTCGTCATGAAAATATTTTTATTGTTAGCCATGACCACCTCACTCAAATTTTGGGAGGAAATTTCTTTAACGGGTAGGTACTATGATGACCCGGAAATTTCCGATCAAATTTAAACTTTAATCTTTATATGATTTCGACATGATGAGCAAAGTATGTTAAACCGTGTTTCAAAATTTTTGAATAGTTTACATGGATTCAGTTAACCTTTGACAATACCCGACGATTCACGAACAATTAATTGTAAATAGTTATGTGTGTATATATTTATATATAAATAATAAGTGGAAATATAATTTGAAACATTATATGTTATTAAAAATAATTATGTGAAATAAAAATAAAAATATGATAATATGATAACTATTATTTAAAATATATCTATATATATAAATAAAGTATATTAAGTATATATTTTGTGATTTATTTAGTAAACGACTATAACGCTCAATTTTCATTCGATGGTTATTTAAGCGAGTTAAATTCAAACTTATTTTGTTCTAAATAAACGGTGATTCAAAAATGAGTTCTATAAATTATAGACTTATTAAAAATGTATTTAGGAGCTGTTTGTTAAATTTTAAGAACTTTTTATATTTACCAAAAAATGAGAGGGACAGTTGATGTAATTTTTATTTAATAAATAAATGATCGAATTTTATATCATAATGACCAAAATAAATAATTATAGTTAATTTAAAAATATGAGATTTTTCTGAAAACTTTTATCCACCACTGATTTAACAACCGGGTACGATATTATATCCTAAAATAGTGTCGGCAGAATAATTTGAGGATTTCTTTAATTACTACACGTTTATTTTCTTTACACTTTTATATTATAAATTACTGTTTCCTTTTTAGACATTATTAAGATCTATATGTTGAGTGTGCTTGCCATCATTGGTTTCCTGGAAACTTATCTAACATAAATATATACATGTAGTATTACATAAGCATAGGATATAAATATATGTTCCATCATCTTTCTCGATCCATCCGACACCACCCCATAATTCACCACCGACCATCACCAAGAACTCTAAACCCACTACTCGATCACCATCTTATTCAACTTCTAGCTACTACTACGTGTTTCATATTATGTTAATCGAAGCTCAACTGAGACAAAATTTAAACCATAACGGATCACCAACCCACAAACCACCATGTTCGATATCCACTACTACTGTCCTTGTTTTGTGCACCCAATCAAACTTATAAATATATACATATTCATATATCGAACAACCACAACACAAACCCAAAACCGCCAGAGTAACCACCATTCTCGCTATTATTTTCTGATGTACTTTCTTCTTGTTTAAAAGCGTCACCTGCAACTGTTTTTGCAACTATTTCTGTCCAAAACAATCGATCCAAAACACCACCCAATGATGCTGCTACGCTACTACTATACTGTCGTGCTACGACTACTGTTACACTTCTATTTATCTGTCGTGAACCACCACACCAATCCACCATCATCTTTCATCTTCAACCATCGACTGCAATCTCTTCCATCACCTCAATATAAACCGCCACATAACCACCCGTCACCTTTCTCTTTTATTTCCTTTCCTTCTAATATTTTTTTCTGTTTCTTATCGAAAAGCAAAGCACCACCCATCGACCTATCAAAGAACCATCACCTCATCACCACTTTAATTCGTGACCCATTAAAACCCATCAAACACCACCGTCACTTCCCTGCAACATGGCTATTGTTTCGTAAACCACCATTTTTTTACAATCTAGAAATTTATAAAGTATGCTCCACGTTTTTTTTGCTGAGGGGAATGCACATCGTAGATTCCATTTAATTAATTTGGTACTTACTCCTGGTAGGTTATAAAAAGAAAAAGCATGAGAACCAACTAGTAGTTCTATTATGTAATAAATTTCCTTTTAAAAGTGCTGACCAAACTTTTTCACGTGCATCCTATTCTATCGCCTTTTCTTTTTTTTAAACATGCGTGGATCACACTTTGGGCTTAAGTTGTTGTTGGATTGATTTAATTGTGGGCTGTAGGAAGTTAATTAGTTGGGCTAGATTTTGATTAGTTGGACTCTTGATGAACTTGGGCCGAGAAGCATGATTCTATTTTGCTGTTGGGCTTCCTGTCCAATTACTTGGAGAATGAAGTGAGGAGAACCGAAGTTTTAAGTTAAATAAAACTAAGAGGTATTTAAAATAGAAAAGCAAGGATGGACGGATGGATGAGGGTGGTTGCGTGCAACGAGAGGTCTCGGGTTCGAGCCCGGGTTAAGGCAATTTTTTTAAAAAAAAACCTACTTTCTCCAAAGGTAGAACTTTATAATTATTATTTGAAATGTCCCGTTCTTATTGATTAAAAACGTTCCATATTAATTGATTTCGTTGCGAGGTTTTGACCTCTATATGAGACATTTTTCAAAGACTGCATTCATTTTAAAACAAACCATAACCTTTATTTCATCAATAAAGGTTTAAAAAGCTTTACGTAGATTATCAAATAATGATAATCTAAAATATCCTGTTTACACACGACCATTACATAATGGTTTACAATACAAATATGTTACAACAAAATAAGTTTCTTGAATGCAGTTTTTACACAATATCATACAAGCATGGACTCTAAATCTCGTCCTTATTTAAGTATGTGACAGCGGAAGCTCTTAATAATCACCTGAGAATAAACATGCTTAAAACGTCAACAAAAATGTTGGTGAGTTATAGGTTTAACCTATATATATCAAATCATAATAATAGACCACAAGATTTCATATTTCAATACACATCCCATACATAGAGATAAAAGTCATTCATATGGTGAATACCTGGTAACCGACATTAACAAGATGCATATATAAGAATATCCCCATCATTCCGGGACACCCTTCGAATATGATATAAATTTCGAAGTACTAAAGCATCCAGTACTTTGGATGGGGTTTGTTAGGCCCAATAGATCTATCTTTAGGATTCGCGTCAATTAGGTTGTCTGTTCCCTAATTCTTAGATTACCAGACTTAATAAAAAGGGGCATATTCGATTTCGATAATTCAACCATAGAATGTAGTTTCACGTACTTGTGTCTATTTTGTAAATCATTTATAAAACCTGCATGTATTCTCATCCCAAAAATATTAGATTTTAAAAATGGGACTATAACTCACTTTCACAGATTTTTACTTCGTCGGGAAGTAAGACTTAGCCACTGGTTGATTCACGAACCTATAACAATATATACATATATATCAAAGTATGTTCAAAATATATTTACAACACTTTTAATATATTTTGATGTTTTAAGTTTATTAAGTCAGCTGTCCTCGTTAGTAACCTACAACTAGTTGTCCACAGTTAGATGTACAGAAATAAATCGATAAATATTATCTTTAATCAATCCGCGACCCAGTGTATACGTATCTCAGTATTGATCACAACTCAAACTATATATATTTTGGAATCAACCTCAACCCTGTATAGCTAACTCCTACATTCACATATAGAGTGTCTATGGTTGTTCCGAAATATATATAGATGTGTCGACATGATAGGTCGAAACATTGTATACGTGTCTATGGTATCTCAAGATTACATAATATACAATACAAGTTGATTAAGTTATGGTTGGAATAGATTTGTTACCAATTTTCACATAGCTAAAATGAGAAAAATTATCCAATCTTGTTTTACCCATAACTTCTTCATTTTAAATCCGTTTTGAGTGAATCAAATTGCTATGATTTCATATTGAACTCTATTTTATGAATCTAAACATAAAAAGTATAGGTTTATAGTCGGAAAAAATAGTTACAAGTCGTTTTTGTAAAGGTAGTCATTTCAGTCGAAAGAACGACGTCTAGATGACCATTTTAGAAAACATACTTCCACTTTGAGTTTAACCATAATTTTTGGATATAGTTTCATGTTCATAATAAAAATCATTTTCTCAGAATAACAACTTTTAAATCAAAGTTTATCATAGTTTTTAATTAACTAACCCAAAACAGCCCGCGGTGTTACTACGACGGCGTAAATCCGGTTTTACGGTGTTTTTTCGTGTTTCCAGGTTTTAAATCGTTAAGTTAGCATATAATATAGATATAGAACATGTGTTTAGTTGATTTTAAAAGTCAAGTTAGAAGGATTAACTTTTGTTTGCGAACAAGTTTAGAATTAACTAAACTATGTTCTAGTGATTACAAGTTAAAACCTTCGAATAAGATAGCTTTATATGTATGAATCGAATGATGTTATGAACATCATTACTACCTTAATTTCCTTGGATAAACCTACTGGAAAAGAAAAAAATGGATCTAGCTTCAACGGATCCTTGGATGGCTCGAAGTTCTTGAAGCAGAATCATGACACGAAAACAAGTTCAAGTAAGATCATCACTTGAAATAAGATTGTTATAGTTATAGAAATTGAACCAAAGTTTGAATATGATTATTACCTTGTATTAGAATGATAACCTACTGTAAGAAACAAAGATTTCTTGAGGTTTGATGATCACCTTACAAGATTGGAAGTGAGCTAGCAAACTTGAAAGTATTCTTGATTTTATGTAACTAGAACTTGTAGAATATATGAAGAACACTTAGAACTTGAAGATATAACTTGAGAGAGATCAATTAGATGAAGAAAATTGAAGAATGAAAGTGTTTGTAGGTGTTTTTGGTCGTTGGTGTATGGATTAGATATAAAGGATATGTAATTTTGTTTTCATGTAAATAAGTCATGAATGATTACTCATATTTTTGTAATTTTATGAGATATTTCATGCTAGTTGCCAAATGATGATTCCCACATGTGTTAGGTGACTCACATGGGCTGCTAAGAGCTAATCATTGGAGTGTATATACCAATAGTACATACATCTAAAAGCTGTATATTGTACGAGTACTAATACGGGTGCATACGAGTAGAATTGTTGATGAAACTGAACGAGGATGTAATTGTAAGAATTTTTGTTAAGTAGAAGTATTTTGATAAGTGATTGAAGTATTTCAAAAGTGTATAAATACATATTAAAACACTACATGTATATACATTTTAACTGAGTCGTTAAGTCATCGTTAGTCGTTACATGTAAGTGTTGTTTTGAAACCTTTAGGTTAACTATCTTGTTAAATGTTGTTAACCCAATGTTTATAATATCAAATGAGATTTTAAATTATTATATTATCATGATATTACCATGTATGAATATCTCTTAATATTATATATATATATATTAAATGTCTTTACAACGATAATCGTTACATATATGTCTCGTTTAAAAACCATTAAGTTAGTAGTCTTGTTTTTACATATGTAGTTCATTGTTAATATATTTAATGATATGTTTACTTATCATAGTATCATGTTAACTATATATATATATCCATATATATGTCATCATATAGTTTTTACAAGTTTTAACGTTCTTGAATCACCGGTCAACTTGGGTGGTCAATTGTCTATATGAAACATATTTCAATTAATCAAGTCTTGACAAGTTTGATTGCTTAACATGTTGGAAACATTTAATCATGTAAATATCAATCTCAATTAATATATATAAACATGGAAAAGTTCGGGTCACTACAGTACCTACCCGTTAAATAAATTTCGTCCCGAAATTTTAAGCTGTTGAAGGTGTTGACGAATCTTCTGGAAATAGATGCGGGTATTTCTTCTTCATCTGATCTTCACACTCCCAAGTGAACTCGGGTCCTCTACGAGCATTCCATCGAACCTTAACAATTGGTATCTTGTTTTGCTTAAGTCTTTTAACCTCACGATCCATTATTTCGACGGGTTCTTCGATGAATTGAAGTTTTTCGTTGATTTGGATTTCATCTAACGAAATAGTGAGATCTTCTTTAGCAAAACATTTCTTCAAATTCGAGACGTGGAAAGTGTTATGTACTGCCGCGAGTTGTTGAGGTAACTCAAGTCGGTAAGCTACTGGTCCGACACGATCAATAATCTTGAATGGTCCAATATACCTTGGATTTAATTTCCCTCGTTTACCAAATCGAACAACGCCTTTCCAAGGTGCAACTTTAAGCATGACCATCTCTCCAATTTCAAATTCTATATCTTTTCTTTTAATGTCAGCGTAGCTCTTTTGTCGACTTTGGGCGGTTTTCAACCGTTGTTGAATTTGGATGATCTTCTCGGTAGTTTCTTGTATAATCTCCGGACCCGTAATCTGTCTATCCCCCACTTCACTCCAACAAATCGAAGACCTGCACTTTCTACCATAAAGTGCTTCAAACGGCGCCATCTCAATGCTTGAATGGTAGCTGTTGTTGTAGAAAAATTCTGCTAACGGTAGATGTCGATCCCAACTGTTTCCGAAATCAATAACACATGCTCGTAGCATGTCTTCAAGCGTTTTTATCGTCCTTTCACTCTGCCCATCAGTTTGTGGATGATAGGCAGTACTCATGTCTAGACGAGTTCCTAATGCTTGCTGTAATGTCTGCCAGAATCTTGAAATAAATCTACCATCCCTATCAGAGATAATAGAGATTGGTATTCCATGTCTGGAGATGACTTCCTTCAAATACAGTCGTGCTAACTTCTCCATCTTGTCATCTTCTCTTATTGGCAGGAAGTGTGCTGATTTGGTGAGACGATCAACTATTACCCAAATAGTATCAAAACCACTTGCAGTCCTTGGCAATTTAGTGATGAAATCCATGGTAATGTTTTCCCATTTCCATTCCGGGATTTCGGGTTGTTGAAGTAGACCTGATAGTTTCTGATGCTCAGCTTTGACCTTAGAACACGTCAAACATTCTCCTACGTATTTAGCAACATCGACTTTCATACCAGGCCACCAAAAATGTTTCTTGAGATCCTTGTACATCTTCCCCGTTCCAGGATGTATTGAGTATCTAGTTTTATGAGCTTCTCTAAGTACCATTTCTCTCATATCTCCAAATTTTGGTACCCAAATCCTTTCAGCCCTATACCGGGTTCCGTCTTCCAGAATATTAAGATGCTTCTCCGATCCTTTGGGTATTTCATCCTTTAAATTTCCCTCTTTTAAAACTCCTTGTTGCGCCTCCTTTATTTGAGTAGTAAGGTTATTATGAATCATTATATTCATAGATTTTACTCGAATGGGTTCTCTGTCCTTCCTGCTCAAGGCATCGGCTACCACATTTGCCTTCCCCTGGTGGTAACGAATCTCAAAGTCGTAATCATTCAATAATTCAATCCACCTACGCTGCCTCATATTCAGTTGTTTCTGATTAAATATGTGTTGAAGACTTTTGTGGTCGGTATATATAATACTTTTGACCCCATATAAGTAGTGCCTCCAAGTCTTTAATGCAAAAATAACCGCGCCTAATTCCAAATCATGCGTCGTATAATTTTGTTCGTGAATCTTCAATTGTCTAGACGTATAAGCAATCACCTTTGTTCGTTGCATTAATACACAACCGAGACCTTGCTTTGATGCGTCACAATAAATTACAAAATCATCATTCCCTTCAGGCAATGACAATATAGGTGCCGTAGTTAGCTTTTTCTTCAATAACTGAAACGCTTTCTCTTGTTCATCATTCCATTCAAATTTCTTCCCTTTATGCGTTAATGCAGTCAAGGGTTTTGCTATTCTGGAAAAGTCTTGGATGAACCTTCTGTAGTAACCAGCTAGTCCTAAAAACTGGCGTATGTGTTTCGGAGTTTTCGGGGTTTCCCACTTTTCAACAGTTTCTATCTTTGCCGGATCCACCTTAATACCTTCTTTGTTTACTATGTGACCGAGGAATTGAACTTCTTCCAACCAAAATGTACACTTTGAAAACTTAGCGTACAATTCTTCCTTCCTCAATACTTCTAACACCTTTCTCAAATGTTCACCGTGTTCTTGGTAATTCTTTGAGTAAATAAGTATGTCATCAATGAAAACAATGACAAACTTGTCAAGGTATGGTCCACACACTCGGTTCATAAGGTCCATGAACACAGCTGGTGCATTAGTTAAACTAAACGGCATGACCATAAACTCGTAATGACCGTAACGTGTTCTGAAAGCAGTCTTTGGAATATCATCTTCTTTCACCCGCATTTGATGATACCCGAAACGTAAGTCAATCTTTGAATAAACAGACGAGCCTTGTAGTTGATCAAATAAGTCGTCGATTCTCGGTATTGGGTAGCGGTTCTTGATGGTAAGTTTGTTCAACTCTCGGTAGTCGATACACAACCTGAATGTACCATCTTTCTTCTTGACAAACAAAACAGGAGCTCCCCAAGGTGATGTGCTTGGTCGAATGAAACCATGCTCTAAAAGTTCTTGTAATTGGCTTTGCAGTTCTTTCATCTCGCTGGGTGCGAGTCTGTAAGGAGCACGAGCTATTGGTGCAGCTCCTGGTACAAGATCTATTTGAAATTCAACGGATCGATGAGGGGGTAATCCCGGTAATTCTTTCGGAAATACATCGGGAAATTCTTTTGCAATGGGAACATCATTGATGCTCTTTTCTTCAGTTTGTACTTTCTCGACGTGTGCTAGAACATCATAGCAACCTTTTCTTATTAGTTTTTGTGCCTTCAAATTACTAATAAGATGTAACTTCGTGTTGCCCTTTTCTCCGTACACCATTAAGGGTTTTCCTTTTTCTCGTATAATGCGAATTGCATTTTTGTAATAAACGATCTCTGCTTTCACTTCTTTCAAACAGTCCATACCGATTATCACATCAAAACTCCCTAACTCTACTGGTATCAAATCAATCTTAAATGTTTCGCTAACCAGTTTAATTTCTCGATTCCGACATATATTATCTACTGAAATTAATTTACCATTTGCTAATTCGAGTAAAAATTTACTATCCAAAGGCGTCAATGGACAATTTAATTTAGCACAAAAATATCTACTCATATAGCTTCTATCCGCACCCGAATCAAATAAAACGTAAGCAGATTTATTGTCAATAAGAAACGTACCCGTAACAAGCTCCGGGTCTTCCTGTGCCTCTGCTGCATTAATATTGAAAACTCTTCCGCGGCCTTGTCCATTCGTGTTCTCCTGGTTCGGGCAATTTCTAATAATGTGGCCCGGTTTTCCATATTTATAACAAACTACATTGGCATAACTTGCTCCGACACTACTTGCTCCGCCATTACTCGTTCCGATACCATTTGTTCCTTTCGTTCTATTAACCCCTGGTCCGTAGACTTCACACTTTGCCGCGCTATGACCATTTCTTTTACACTTGTTGCAAAATTTGGTGCAGAACCCCGAGTGATACTTTTCACACCTTTGGCATAGCTGCTTCTAATTGTTGTTGTTGTTGCGGTTATTATTGTTATTGGGATGATTGTTGTAGTTGCTGTTGCTGTTGTTGTTGTTGTTGTTGTTGTTGTTGTTGTTGTTGTTGTTGTTGTTGTTGTTGGGCCGTTTGTTGTAGTTGCAATTGATGTTGCGATTGTTGGGATAATTGTTGCGATTATTGTTGTAATTGCTGTTGTTGTTGTATTGGTGTTTCTTATCACCGTTTTCCTCCCACTTTCTTTTGACTTGCTTCACATTGGCCTCTTCAGCAGTCTGTTCTTTAATTCTTTCTTCAATCTGGTTCACTAGTTTGTGAGCCATTCTACATGCCTGTTGTATGGAGGCGGGCTCGTGTGAACTTATATCTTCTTGGATTCTTTCCGGTAATCCTTTCACAAACGCGTCGATCTTCTCTTCCTCATCTTCGAATGCTCCCGGACACAATAGGCACAATTCTGTGAATCGTCTTTCGTACGTGGTAATATCAAATCCTTGGGTTCGTAACCCTCTAAGTTCTGTCTTGAGCTTATTGACCTCGATTCTGGGATGGCACTTCTCATTCATCAAGTGCTTGAATGCTGACCACGGTAGTGCGTACGCATCGTCTTGTCCCACTTGCTCTAGATAGGTATTCCACCATGTTAACGCAGAACCTGTGAAGGTATGCGTAGCGTACTTCACTTTGTCCTCTTCAGTACACTTACTTATGGAAAACACCGATTCGACCTTCTCGGTCCACCGTTTCAATCCGATCGGTCCTTCGGTTCCATCAAATTCCCAAGGTTTGCAGGCAGTGAATTCTTTGTAGGTGCATCCTACACGATTCTCTGTACTGCTAGATCTAAGGTTATTGTTGGTATGTAGCGAGCCTGTACTGCGGCTATGTTTGAAGCTAGAAAAGTATAGAATTCCTCTTCATTCATATTCACGGTGTGTCGAGTAGTCGGTGCCATTTCCTTCAAAATAGTCAAATGGAACAAGTTAATCATACAGAATATTAAGAGTAGTTAATAGTATTTCGTAGCATAATATGAACTCATTTATAAAAGCTTTTTCTTCATATTAGCGTTTTATAAGTTTAAATTCGAGTAGTACCTACCCATTAAGTTCATACTTAGTAGCTAATATACAATTCAACTACTACAATTCTATATGAAAAACTAATTATAATAATATTTCGCGTTCAAACTTTTACACAATATTTTACAAACTTACAATACCGCTTATTTTACATATAGAATGAAATATAGCACACAATAAATTTGATACAAGATGGTTGTGAAGATAATTCTAGCTAGTACACAAGTCGTTCAGCAAAGGCAATAAAGACACGTAATTCATACGTCCAGAAACAAGTCATGCATTCTGGTTTTACTAGGATTACTTCCCATCCTTGGTCTTATGGAACATAACCGTTATGGCCGTTGATAAGACTGCGTGTTGTAACGTCGTCAAAGGGACGAGGGTTACGTAATGTCCAACAGTCCCGTAACAATTTAAAAACCTCATTTCTTACCCCAATTACCGACTCCGTCACTTGGGGAAACGTTTTGTTTAATAGTTGTAGCCCGATGTTCTTGTTCACACTTTGGTGAGAAGCGAACATTACTAATCCGTAAGCATAACATGCTTCTTTATGTTGCATGTTAGCCGCTTTTTCTAAATCACGAAGTCCAATATTCGGATATATTGAGTCAAAATAATTTCTTAACCCATTGCGTAAAATAGCATTTGGGTTCCCCGTAATATATGCGTCAAAGTAAACACATCGTAACTTATGGATTTCCCAATGTGATATCCCCCATCTTTCGAACGAAAGCCTTTTATAAACCAAGGCATTCTTGGAACGTTCTTCGAATGTCTTACAAACTGATCTCGCCTTAAATAGTTGTGCAGAAGAATTCTGACCGACTCTAGACAAGATTTCATCAATCATGTCTCCGGGTAGGTCTCTTAAAATATTGGGTTGTCTATCCATTTTGTGTTTTTATACTGTAAAATAGACAAGAGTTAGATTCATAAAAAAAATTCTTATTAATACAAGCAATTTTTACATATATCATAAAGCATAAGCACACTATATTACATATATTACACCACACGAATACAACTATCTTATTCCGACTCTCTTGTTTCTTCTTCTTCAGTTTTGGTTCATTTTTCCAAGTTTCTAGGGATATATGATGTTCCCCTAATACGAACCGTCGTTTTCCACATTGGTTTAGAAAAACCTGGTGGTTTAGAGGTTCCCGGGTCATTGTTACAACTTAAGGACTTCGGGAGTTGACGATACATATAAAGTTCATCGGGGTTGGAATTAGATTTCTCTATTTTTATGCCCTTTCCCTTATTATTTTATTTTGCCTTTTTAAATTCAGTTGGGGTAATTTCTATAACATCATCGGAATTCTCGTCGGAATCCGATTCATCGGAGAATTGGTAATCCTCCCAATATTTTGCTTCCTTGGCGGAAACACCATTGACCATAATTAACCTTGGTCAGTTGGTTGAGGATTTTCTTTTACTTAACTGTTTTATTATTTCCCCCACCGGTTCTATTTCTTCATCCGGTTCCAATTCTTCTTCCAGTTCCGACTCTTCTTCCGGTTCCTCTTCGGGAACTTGTGAATCAGTCCACGAATCATTCCAATTTACATTTGACTCTTCATTATTATTAGGTGAGTCAATGGGACTTGTTCTAGAGGTAGGCATCTATCACATAATATCAAACGCATTAAGAGATTAATATATCACATAATATTCACATGTTAAAAATATATAGTTTCCAACAAAATTTGTTAAGCAACATTTTTCAAGTAAACACGGTCGAAGTCCAGACTCACTAATGCATCCTAACAAACTCGATAAGACACACTAATGCAAAATTCTAGTTCTCTAAGACCAACGCTCGGATACCAACTGAAATGTCCCGTTCTTATTGATTAAAAACGTTCCATATTAATTGATTTCGTTGCGAGGTTTTGACCTCTATATGAGACGTTTTTCAAAGACTGCATTCATTTTAAAACAAACCATAACCTTTATTTCATCAATAAAGGTTTAAAAAGCTTTACGAAGATTATCAAATAATGATAATCTAAAATATCCTGTTTACACACGACCATTACATAATGGTTTACAATACAAATATGTTACAACAAAATAAGTTTCTTGAATGCAGTTTTTACACAATATCATACAAGCATGGACTCCAAATCTTGTCCTTATTTAAGTATGCGACAGCGGAAGCTCTTAATAATCACCTGAGAATAAACATGCTTAAAACGTCAACAAAAATGTTGGTGAGTTATAGGTTTAACCTATATATATCAAATCATAATAATAGACCACAAGATTTCATATTTCAATACACATCCCATACATAGAGATAAAAGTCATTCATATGGTGAACACCTGGTAACCGACATTAACAAGATGCATATATAAGAATATCCCCATCATTCCGGGACACCCTTCGGATATGATATAAATTTCGAAGTACTAAAGCATCCGGTACTTTGGATGGGGTTTGTTAGGCCCAATAGATCTATCTTTAGGATTCGCGTCAATTAGGTTGTCTATTCCCTAATTCTTAGATTACCAGACTTAATAAAAAGGGGCATATTCGATTTCGATAATTCAACCATAGAATGTAGTTTCACGTACTTGTCTCTATTTTGTAAATCATTTATAAAACCTGCATGTATTCTCATCCCAAAAATATTAGATTTTAAAAATGGGACTATAACTCACTTTCACAGATTTTTACTTCGTCGGGAAGTAAGACTTGGCCACTGGTTGATTCACGAACCTATAACAATATATACATATATATCAAAGTATGTTCAAAATATATTTACAACACTTTTAATATATTTTGATGTTTTAAGTTTATTAAGTCAGCTGTCCTTGTTAGTAACCTACAACTAGTTGTCCACAGTTAGATGTACAGAAATAAATCGATAAATATTATCTTGAATCAATCCACGACCTAGTGTATATGTATCTCAGTATTGATCACAACTCAAACTATATATATTTTGGAATCAACCTCAACCCTGTATAGCTAACTCCAACATTCACATATAGAGTGTCTATGGTTGTTCCGAAATATATATAGATCTGTCGACATGATAGGTCGAAACATTGTATACGTGTCTACGGTATCTCAAGATTACATAATATACAATACAAGTTGATTAAGTTATGGTTGGAATAGATTTGTTACCAATTTTCACATAGCTAAAATGAGAAAAATTATTCAATCTTGTTTTACCCATAACTTCTTCATTTTAAATCCGTTTTGAGTGAATCAAATTGCTATGATTTCATATTGAACTCTATTTTATGAATCTAAACAGAAAAAGTATAGGTTTATGGTCAGAAAAATAAGTTACAAGTCATTTTTGTAAAGGTAGTCATTTCAGTCGAAAGAACGACGTCTAGATGACCATTTTAGAAAACATACTTCCACTTTTAGTTTAACCATAATTTTTGGATATAGTTTCATGTTCATAATAAAAATTATTTTCTCAGAATAACAACTTTTAAATCAAAGTTTATCATAGTTTTTAATTAACTAACCCAAAACAGCCCGCGGTGTTACTACGACGGCGTAAATCCGGTTTTACGGTGTTTTTTCGTGTTTCCAGGTTTTAAATAATTAAGTTTAGCATATCATATAGATATAGAACATGTGTTTAGTTGATTTTAAAAGTCAAGTTAGAAGGATTAACTTTTGTTTGCGAACAAGTTTAGAATTAACTAAACTATGTTCTAGTGATTACAAGTTTAAACCTTCGAATAAGATAGCTTTATATGTATGAATTGAATGATGTTATGAACATCATTACTACCTTAAGTTCCTTGGATAAACCTACTGGAAAAGAGAAAAATGGATCTAGCTTCAACGGATCCTTGGATGGCTCGAAGTTCTTGAAGCAGAATCATGACACGAAAACAAGTTCAAGTAAGATCATCACTTGAAATAAGATTGTTATAGTTATAGAAATTGAACCAAAGTTTGAATATGATTATTACCTTGTATTAGAATGATAACCTACTGTAAGAAACAAAGATTTCTTGAGGTTGGATGATCACCTTACAAGATTGGAAGTGAGCTAGCAAACTTGAAAGTATTCTTGATTTTATGTAACTAGAACTTGTAGAATATATGAAGAACACTTAGAACTTGAAGATAGAACTTCAGAGAGATCAATTAGATGAAGAAAATTGAAGAATGAAAGTGTTTGTAGGTGTTTTTGGTCATTGGTGTATGGATTAGATATAAAGGATATGTAATTTTGTTTTCATGTAAATAAGTCATGAATGATTACTCATATTTTTGTAATTTTATGAGATATTTCATGCTAGTTGCCAAATGATGGTTCCCACATGTGTTAGGTGACTCACATGGGCTGCTAAGAGCTGATCATTGGAGTGTATATACCAATAGTACATACATCTAAAAGCTGTGTATTGTACGAGTACGAATACGGGTGCATACGAGTAGAATTGTTGATGAAACTGAACGAGGATGTAATTGTAAGCATTTTTGTTAAGTAGAAGTATTTTGATAAGTGTATTGAAGTCTTTCAAAAGTGTATAAATACATATTAAAACACTACATGTATATACATTTTAACTGAGTCGTTAAGTCATCGTTAGTCGTTACATGTAAGTGTTGTTTTGAAACCTTTAGGTTAACGATCTTGTTAAATGTTGTTAACCCAATGTTTATAATATCAAATGAGATTTTAAATTATTATATTATCATGATATTATCATGTATGAATATCTCTTAATATTATATATATACATTAAATGTCTTTACAACGATAATCGTTACATATATGTCTCGTTTAAAAACCATTAAGTTAGTAGTCTTGTTTTTACATATGTAGTTCATTGTTAATATACTTAATGATATGTTTACTTATCATAGTATCATGTTAACTATATATATATATATATATATATATATATATATATATATATATATATATATATATATATATATATATATATATATATGTCATCATATAGTTTTTACAAGTTTTAACGTTCGTGAATCACCGGTCAACTTGGGTGGTCAATTGTCTATATGAAATATATTTCAATTAATCAAGTCTTAACAAGTTTGATTGCTTAACATGTTGGAAACATTTAATCATGTAAATATCAATCTCAATTAATATATATAAACATGGAAAAGTTCGGGTCACTACATTATTTTGATCATTATTATTATTATCATTTCATTATTAAGAATATAAGTATTATTATTACCATTGTTATTAATTAAAATTATCATGTTATTAAGATTAACATTTTTGGTAAAATTATTATTTTATTCAATATTATCATAATTAGTATTATTATTACTCATTATTAGTATTAGGTATTATTATCAATATTATTGTTTTCATTATAAAAATAAAATAACTTATTATTATTAAAGATTATCATTATCATTTTTATTATTAGTATTATCATTATTAATAAAGTCATTATTATTATTATTATTATTATTATTATTATTATTATTATTATTATTATTATTATTATTATTATTATTATTAAATCATTATTTTCAAAACTATTATTTTAACGAATAACTATATATAACATATAATTAAAGATATAATATAAGTATACGTTTTAAATGGAATTTAGTATAAATTCTATATAACCGCAAATATATAAATAATATATATTAATAAATTAAATTATGTGATTTCCATTATATATTTTAATAGATACAATTGATATAGGTTCGTGAATCCGAGGCCAACCCTAGACTTGTTTAATGTCGTCATATGTATTTTTAATACAAAATATAGTATGGTGAGTTCATTTTCTCCCTTTTACTCATTACATTTTTGGGCTGAGAATACATGCACTGTTTTAATAACTGTTTTGCAATATTTATATGTGATGTTATGCGAGGGGTATATGAAATAGTTATAATTTTTACAAGGAAATACTATTAAATACGATACAATTTTACACAAGTGATTTATTTATTTATAGAATGGATATACCTAAACCTTGCTACAACATTTATAGGCAGTGTACCTAATCGTACAGTAATGTAGTTTTTAGTAAGTCCGGTTCATTCCACAGGGATCTTTTAAACAAGCTTAACGCTATATTTTTTAAAAAACTATATTTGTAAAAATACAAAAATATAAATAAGTAGTATTATTATTATAAAAGGGGGTTTTTACCGTTTAATGACCGGTTTGTCGATTTTAAAACATTAGTCGCAGTTAAAACCTAATGTAAAATATTAAAAATAAATATACCTTAATTTAAAGCGTAAAGTAAATAACGATGTTGAAATTGCGATAAATAAAAGTGCGATAAAATAAAATTGCGATAATTAAAGAGAACGATAATTAAAAGTGCAATTAAATACGATAACAGTAAATAAAAGTGCGATAATTAAAAGTGCAATTAAATATGAAATAAAGAAATTATGCTTATTTAAACTTCCGTAATCATGATGTTTGACGTTCTGATTTTAGTTTGTTACCATGGGTTAATTATCCTTTGTCCTGGATTATTTAATATGTCCGTCTGGTTTTTGTCCATAACAGTCCATCAATCATAAATATAAAGTGCGAGTGTCCTCGTCAAATTATCCTTATATCCGAAGTCAAATATTCCAACTAATTGGGGACTTAAACTGTAACAAGGTCTTAATACTTTGTTTAATAATTACACCAGGATATCGATTGCGTGTAACCCAAGGTTTTAATACTTTGTTAACAATTACGCCAAGTGTCCTTGTACATAATTTCACCCTTGTTTTAATAATTCCATTAACTATTAATCCATTCCCGTGTCCGGTTAAATGAACGATTATTCGTACATATAAATATCCCGCCCATCGTGTCCGATCGAGTGTATATTGTTATTTATAGGTACGTCCAATTGTAAATCTTTACATTAAATTAACAAACTATCATTTAGTTAAACAAATATAAATCCCATTAATAGCCCCTAGTCTAATTTCCACAAGTGTCGTTCTTTTGTCCAAACCCCAATTATGGTACAAAGCCCAATTACCCAATCTTTAATATTTTAGCCCAACATCACGATTACTTTGGATTAAATAAGCATAATAATAACTTAGCTACGAGACATTAATATAAAAATAACATTAACCATAACTTACAGTGATTAAAAATAGCGTAGCGTTACACGGACAGAATTTCGACTTACACCCTTACAACATTCGCTAACATACCCTTATTATTGGAATTTAAAATTAAAATTATAATATAAATATATATATATATATATATATATATATATATATATATATATATATATATATATATATATATATATATATATATATATATATATATATATACGTTAGATTGAGAAGAGGAAAAAGATGGATAAAATCATCACCAAACTGCGAAATTTATAGGACCTGAGCTGAAAAAGTGTGCCATGCGATCGCATGGCTTTTGTGCCTCCAGGCCATGCGATCGCATGGAGGTAGGTATCAGCTCACATGAGTTTGTTTTCTTGTTTGTCGACGTTTATAATATATAATATAATATATATATTAATTTTAAGAATTAATTATATATTATATTAAATTCATGTGCATAGTTGACTCATAATTTTTAGTCCATTGCGTCGAGCGTTGAGAGTTGACTTAGGTCCCGGTTCCGGATTTTCGAACGTCCTTGCGTACAATTTAATATCTTGTACTTTGCGTTTTGTAACTTGTACTCTTGTAATTTTGAGACGTTTCTTATCAATAATTGGAACCACTTTGATTGTACTTTGTACTTTTGAGCTTTTTGGTCGTTTGCGTCTTCAATTCGTCGAATCTGTCTTTTGTCTTCACCTTTTATTATTTAAACGAATATCACTTGTATATAGAACAATTGCAACTAAAAGCTTGTCTTTCTTGAGGGATAATGCTATGAAATATATGTTCGTTTTTAGCATTATCAAATATTCCCACACTTGAGCGTTGCTTGTCCTCAAGCAATATAGTCTTAAAATAAAAATACCAGAATCACTTCTTTATTCTTCACCCTTTGTACATCAGTGATTTCTATACGGCGGTATAAACAATGGTAGTAACGTTATGGTTTACAGTCCCACATAACTATGAAAATTTAGATCTTTTAAGGAAATTGGATCTTTATGAAAACATTTGATTTTTTAAAAATAAGATCTAGCTTTTACCCTAGATAAGTTTTCTGGAATAACCCTTCACCGGTGTTTGCAAATTGTTTTTGTGGGTTTGGTGGGTTTCAGATTTGAAAAATTTAGCTCAAAACTTGCGTTTTTGTGTCACCCACTTGCTAACCTTGTATGGGGAAAGCAACACGTCCAGTATACTTGCTCCGTATATTACCTTTCGGTAAACTACCGTCCGGTTGTAAAGGAAAGCGTTGAACAAGCAACTGTTAAGGCAATGTCCCCTGACATGCTTTTAATTATGGTCTATAACGTGTCAGATGCAATTACTATCCTTCGTAGGAGCAATAGTAAAGCTCACCCTATAGTTTTTCGGTCTGGCACAAGGTCCTGTCTTTGACCATGCTATGCAACCACCGTTCTTACGGTTAACACCCGATTTGGTTCAGGTGACCTAATGAATTCCAGATGAATTCCTAGGATTTTACGTTCAATGGTAATGAACGCATTAAAAATGGATTTTCAGAAACCAAATCGGTTTGTAATTTTGATCAAAATATTTTTCTCGTTCAAGCTCGAGTTTAGATATCATTGAATTCCATGAGTTTGTAATTCTCAATCTTTAAAGTCAATCTCAAGGATTGAGTAATATCAGTCTTAAAAGCTGATTTTTGATCTTTTAAGGAGATTATCCTTTCTGGGGATCTGATTCATTAGTCTTATCAAGCTAATTTGCACGGCGTCCTCCCCATTTTACGAGACAGATCCTCTCATGGTTAGGATAAGTCTGACCACTTGGCGACCTTGTTTGATGTTGAGGTCCGTGGATTTCCTGCTGATTTTAGTGATGACTTTTCTAGATTTTTCGTCAACCTACAGCTGGTCTGGACGACAACTTCTTGACCTAAATCAAGAAGCGCGTTTCTTTTTCGGAAGACTTTACTTCCTTTTAATGATGGAATTGATTCATCGTGTAGATCCATCTTTCTTTCAAATATATTATAAGAAATTGGATAAAACTGATAAAATTGTCCAAAACAAAAGTATCTATAGTTATTTGTACAAAAATATGTGATATATGTTTTAAATAACTTGGTAAATTTTTCCCACACTTGGCTTTTATTTTCCTTTCTTCGCCTTTTTATTGTCCTCTATTCCATTTTAAATGAATTCTAACATTTTGGGTTGTTTCTCAATTTATGTCCTTTCCGAGGTAACAATAATTTCAGTGTTAACACCTAGTTTTATCGTTCATAAATATGTATAAACATGATTTTGAATTCATTTATTTGAAAATTTTGAAAAATTTTACTAGAATTGGGTAGTCAGTATATAAGACTATGGCTGTTCTTTATTATCATAGAGCACTAGATTCTAATACAACTACTGCGTTACTAGTATTTTTAATGGTAACCAAGTGTATAAGTCAAAAAAAAATTTTAAAAATCCGAAAGAATTTAACCCCTTCCCACACTTAAGATCTTGCAATGCCCTCATTTGCAAGAAATCAGTAACAATTTAAATTATTGAGGGTGATTAGCGTAGAAAAATGAGTAAATTTTTCCAAAGTTTCCAAACATATTGGCGTTTGTTTGTTGAATGATAAATGGTGCACATCATTTGTTCATTCCGTCTTGTTATTACATCACATTTGTTTTTCGTTTTGTCGTCAAAAGTACTAGCTTTTGCTGAGCTTAATGCCAGTCTTTGAAAATACGCTGTTTTACCCTGTTGTGTACAATTGACAATATACATACATACAAATATAAACATGCATGGTAATTTGAAATGGACTTAAAATCCTACTTTCAAATCAAATATGAAATATTAGTACAAAATAAAAATATTAAACATTAAAAGTATCATAATATAATGTGTTTAAACATAAACAAACAGAAATAATAAAAATAAAAGTCATAAAAATTACCAACAGGAACTAAATCAATCTGGATAGGGGTTCCAGTTCATGTCATCATCCGGGTTCAATGGTTGGTGATAGGTGTACTGGTATGCCTGGTTAGGGTCGTAGAGAGTATATGGTGGTCTCATCTCGGGCTGGTGTTGAGGATAGTAAGAGGGTCGGGTCGGTACGTAGTGATCCTGAGGTGACAGCCGGCTCATAATCTGACGCTGATGATAGTCCCATCTATCATGCTGTCGTTGCCTGAAATGCTCGTAATCATTCCGGGCTTGCCACTGCTCCATCCGAAGAAATCTCTCCGTGTTTGTCATATCTACCTCATCTACACGCTGGTAGACATCAGTCATAGCTGAAATGTCCCGTTCTTATTGATTAAAAACGTTCCATATTAATTGATTTCATTGCGAGGTTTTGACCTCTATATGAGACGTTTTTCAAAGACTGCATTCATTTTAAAACAAACCATAACCTTTATTTCATCAATAAAGGTTTAAAAAGCTTTACGTAGATTATCAAATAATGATAATCTAAAATATCCTGTTTACACACGACTATTACATAATGGTTTACAATACAAATATGTTACAACAAAATAAGTTTCTTGAATGCAGTTTTTACACAATATCATACAAGCATGGACTCCAAATCTTGTCCTTATTTAAGTATGCGACAGCGGAAGCTCTTAATAATCACCTGAGAATAAACATGCTTAAAACGTCAATAAAAAATGTTGGTGAGTTATAGGTTTAACCTATATATATCAAATCGTAACAATAGACCACAAGATTTCATATTTCAATATACATCCCATACATAGAGATAAAAATCATTCATATGGTGAACACCTGGTAACGACATTAACAAGATGCATATATAAGAATATCCCCATCATTCCGGGACACCCTTCGGATATGATATAAATTTCGAAGTACTAAAGCATCCTGTACTTTGGATGGGGTTTGTTAGGCCCAATAGATCTATCTTTAGGATTCGCGTCAATTAGGGTGTCTGTTCCCTAATTCTTAGATTACCAGACTTAATAAAAAGGGGCATATTCGATTTTGATAATTCAACCATAGAATGTAGTTTCACGTACTTGTGTCTATTTTGTAAATCATTTATAAAATCTGCATGTATTCTCATCCCAAAAATATTAGATTTTAAAAGTGGGACTATAACTCACTTTCACAGATTTTTACTTCGTCGGGAAGTAAGACTTGGCCACTGGTTGATTCACGAACCTATAACAATATATACATATATATCAAAGTATGTTCAAAATATATTTACAACACTTTTAATACATTTTGATGTTTTAAGTTTATTAAGTCAGCTGTCCTCGTTAGTAACCTACAACTAGTTGTCCATAGTTAGATGTACAGAAATAAATCGATAAATATTATCTTGAATCAATCCACGACCCGGTGTATACGTATCTCAGTATTGATCACAACTCAAACTATATATATATATATATTGGAATCAACATCAACCCTGTATAGCTAACTCCAACATTCACATATAGAGTGTCTATGGTTGTTCCGCAATATATATATAGATGGGTCGACATGATAGGTCGAAACATTGTATATGTGTCTATGGTATCTCAAGATTACATAATATACAATATAAGTTGATTAGGTTATGGTTGGAATAGATTTATTACTAACTTTCACGTAGGTAAAATGAGTAGTTTTTATCAATCTTGTTTTACTCGCCATTTCTTCGTTTCTAATCCGTTTTGAGTGATTCCAGTGGCCACGGTTTCGTATTGAACTTAAATTTATGAATCTAAACATAAAAAGTATAAGTTTATTGTCCAAAATACAAGTTAAAAGTCGTTTTTGAAAGAGGTAGTCATTTCCGTCGAAAGAACGACATTTTGATGACCATTTTGAAAAACATACTTTCACTTTGAGTTTAACCATGATTTTTGGATATAGTTTCATGTTCATAATAAAAATAATTTTTCCAGAAGTATAGCTTTTAAATCAAAGGTCTTCTTAGCTTTTAATTATCCCAACCAAAACAGACCCCGGTTTTACTACGACGGCGTATATCCAGTTTTATGGTGTTTATCGTGTTTTCGGGTTTTAAATCATTAAGTTAGCATATCATATAGATATAGAACATGTGTTTAGTTGATTTTAAAAGTCTAGTTAGAGGGATTAACTTTATTTGCGAACAAGTTTAGAATTAACTAAACTATGTTCTAGTGATTACAAGTTTATAACGTTGAATAAGACAGCTTTTTATGTATGAATCGAATGATTTTATGAACATCATTACTACCTAAAGTTCCTTGGATAAACCTACTGGAAATGAGAAAAATGGATGTAGCTTCAAAGGATCCTTGGATGGCTTGAAAGTTCTTGAAGCAGAATCATGACACGAAAACAATTTCAAGTAAGATTTCCACTCGAAATAAGATTGTTATAGTTATAGAAATTGAATTAAAGTTTGAATATGTTTATTACCTTGTATTAGAAAGATAACCTACTGTAAGTAACAAAGGTTTCTTGATCTTGGATGATTACTTGGAATGGATTTAGAAAACTTGGAAGTAACCTTGCAATCTTGGAAGTATTCTTGATTTTATGAAACTAGAACTTTTGGAATTTATGAAGAACACTTAGAACTTGAAGATAGAACTTGAGAGAGATCAATTAGATGAAGAAAATTGAAGAATGAAAGTGTTTGTAGGTGTTTTTGGTCGTTGGTGTATGGATTAGATATAAAGGATATGTAATTTTGTTTTCATGTAAATAAGTCATGAATGATTACTCATATTTTTGTAATTTTATGAGATATTTCATGCTAGTTACCAAATGATGGTTCCCACATGTGTTAGGTGACTCACATGGGCTACTAAGAGCTGATCATTGGAGTGTATATACCAATAGTATATACATCTAAAAGCTGTGTATTGTACGAGTACAAATACGGGTGCATACGAGTAGAATTGTTGATGAAACTGAACGAGGATGTAATTGTAAGTATTTTTGTTAAGTAGAAGTATGAAGTCTTTCAAAAGTGTATGAATACATATTAAAACACTACATGTATATACATTTTAACTGAGTCGTTAAGTCATCGTTAGTCGTTACATGTAAGTGTTGTTTTGAAACCTTTAGGTTAACGATCTTGTTAAATGTTGTTAACCCAATGTTTATAATATCAAAAGAGATTTTAAATTATTATATTATCATGATATTATGATGTACGAATATCTCTTAATATGATGTATATATATACATTAAATGGCGTCACAACGATAATCGTTACATATATGTCTCGTTTCAAAATCATTAAGTTAGTAGTCTTGTTTTTACATATGTAGTTCATTGTTAATATACTTAATGATATGTTTACTTATCATAATATCATGTTAACTATATATATAACCATATATATGTCATCATATAGTTTTTACAACTTTTAACGTTCGTGAATCACCGGTCAACTTGGGTGGTCAATTGTCTATATGAAACCTATTTCAATTAATCAAGTCTTAACAAGTTTGATTGCTTAACATGTTGGAAACACTTAATCATGTAAAATAAAAATTTCATTTAATATATATATAAACATGAAAAAGTTCGGGTCACTACAATAGCCTCTCGAATGACATCCCTAATGTCATCTGCTTCCTCCATCTCCTCATCTGAGCCTCTCTCTACCTGAGGATGACTACCTTCATAGGGTATTGCCTGGTTGCGTCTACTCTTTAATACCTTAGCACCTGCATAAACCCTCAATCCTAAAAGTTCAACCTGTTCTCTACATACCAAAAGTGGACCCCCTTGATCCCTATCTACACCTAAATACTCTCCAATGAGAGTAACAAAAATACCTCCTCCAATTATCCCCCCTTCCTGCATTCCTTCCACCATCTTAGACAAATAAAAACCAACACAGTAAGGGATATTAACAAAGTTTCTTGGGTCTCGAATACACTTTAGGTAAAATAAATCATGTAAGGTCAATTTTTCCTTGTTGTGACCTCTCTGAGTAATCGAGTTAGCCAAAAATCTATGAATTATACGAAGCTCGGCTCTGTTAATATGTAAGTAGGTATGTGTTCCTGCCCGCCCAAAACATTATAATCTGACATACGCCTACAGACGGCGTTTGCATCAAAATTCCTATCTACCCTTTCACCACGATAAATTAAATTAATATAATCGGGTAGTAGTAATTCAGCGGGCGTATATATCTGCAAAGCCCTGGCCATGTCCAGCATGGACATCCTGTACATCCTACGGCCAAGTATAAATCTAAGAAAACTTCTATCATCTAATCTATCTACATCTACATTTAATGCTATAGTACTCATCAGCTCAACACACCATTCCTTATATACAGGCCTACGAATGGTGAATAAGCGTTCCCAATCGGTAAAAGAAGAACTACCATACCTTTGAATCAGTAGTAGTCTAACACGGTCAGCTAGATGTACTGTTTCCAAAGGATTCCAATCAATTACCCTAGGCACCTCTACATCTTTCGTTACTAATTTGAATTTATTACTTTGATATGCCGGGTAATCTCTCCAGCTTCTATCGAATCTCAGATTAGGATGCAATGTATGTTCAGGAATCGTTGGGTATTCTACTGGCGGATGTATCGGAAATACTGTGAATTCATTAACAAACTGTAGCGGATCATAATAAGGTACATGTTGATCAGGCTGATGTTGTTGTTCCTGTTGTGGTTCTTGTTCGGGTTCTGGCTCGTATTGCGGCTCATATTCTGGTTCACGTTCTTGTTGTGGTTGTCTAGATGATGATGAAGCACCAGCAGTATCGGTTTTCTGCACAACACATTAAACACAAAATTTGTGCATCCAAATATGCATTAGTGTTAGCAAAATAATAACTTGAAACAATTACAATAACATGTTAAATCAAAATTAAACTTATACACATTTTCACAATTTTATTAATTCTACACTTTTTCAAATAAGCCTATATGAAAATGTATACAAAGTTCATAAGCATTTAACTCAAATAACATGTCAAAATAGTCATTACTAACAATTAAACAAGTCTCAAATGGCAATTATATCAAATTAATCAAGTTCATGAATTTTAGACTTAAAAAGTCCACTTTAATCTCTAAAAAATATGTTTAGGACGAAAAGTTTGGATCATTTAACTACCTAAACATGTTACAATACTTAATTTAGCAATAATTCATGACAAAAATCGGCCATAACCTGTTTATATCAAAAAGCCCCAAATTGCTCAAGAACACAAACCCTAGATTCCTAAAAATTTTGAAGTTTTTGGCTTCAAATCATGTTAAATAGCATCAATCTAGGCTATACATGCATAAAATACTAACAATTTAACTCTAATTACACTAAAAATTAACAAAATTTCATTAGGTAAAATATTGGTAATTATCACAAAAACTAGAAAATTTATGAGTTTAGGGGTGTAATTTTTACCTTTTTGTTGAAGAATCCGAACCTAGGCATGATTAGAGCAAGAAATTTGACGAATTACGGTGAAAAATTGTGAAATTTGGTGAGGATTTGAGAGAGTTCGTGTGTATATGTGTGTGTTTTGTGGAGACAAAGAACAGCTCGCTGGTTCTTTTGTTTCTGGCCTGGATTCCAGCTCCATGCGATCGCAAGGAGTTGCAGTGCAAACCCCATGCGATCGCATGGGGTTCCGGGGACAGTAACTTTTGCTTTTTTTTTATATAAAAATCTTATAACTTTTAAAACACATATTAATAAAATTTTAAAAATTTGTTTCTTTTTAGGATGAGGGCATTTCGGAACGATGTCCTAGTCCGTCCCTCGACAAAATTTTAAAATTTGTCAATTTTAAGCGCAGTTTTAAAAGCAAAGGTTTTTTGGGATTTTTAAATATTTTTGGCATACTTTAATTCAATAAGGCTAAAAATAATGATAATAAAAGTTCTCATCCCTCCCTTGGGTAAAGCAATTTCGGTTCAATGACCTAGTCTTCCACTTACGATGAATTTTAAAAATTATATTTTTAACTTAACGAAATAAAGTAAATTTTTGTTTTTAAATTCACACCAAACTTAAATTTAAAATGCATAAAATTAAAAATTCATATTAATAATAATTAAAAATTCACATCAAACTTATATTATATTTTTTTTTATACAACAAACTTATATTATTAATTTTTTAAATATTTACAAACTTAAATATATTGATTTTAAATATTAATTTTAAAAACATGGTAAAAATAATTTAATATTTAAATATTAATTTTAAAAATCTGGTAAAAATAAAATTAAAAATCTTTTTGGTCTTTTATCCCACTTTAATCAATCAAATATTATCAAAAATATACGCCCCTCTTTTCGGTAAAGTAATTTCGGCTATATTTCCTAGTTTTACTCCTGACGAATTTTTGAAATATTTTGGTTTGATTGATTAAAGATATTTATACCTTAAGAATAAACGGTAAATTTCACAGTGATGTAATAAATTTTTGTATGATATCAATAATTTCGGTCGCAAATCCTAATTTTATTGAATACCAATTTAATACTTTATAGCGAAAGATTTAGCGTTTATTATCAAAAGGTTAAAAACAATAAAATAAAAATAAAAACTGTACATACTTACCTGTAAAATAGAATTCTCAGTGACCTGTTTTAGCCCACTCATAAGATAGTCGGACTAATTGGTTTTCCATAGCTACATAGGCGTAACCTCGAGCATTCAACGTTTTTTCTTCGAAACATATGAACGGTCCATCTCTGCATAAAGTAACGAATTCGGTATTGGAATATGTCTGATTCGTCGAGCATTTTCCTTCGTGTGACCATTTTCCGCATTTGTGACATCTTTCAAGGTGTCGTGCTCTTCTTTTTGCTGCGGATTTTGATTTTCCTTTACCAAAATGTAACTTATTATTTTCGTTCCTGGATTCTTTTCTTACTCCGTCCAATTTACCTCTGATTAATGATACCAATTCACTTGGAAGGGTGTCATTATTACATTTAGTGATCAAAGCGTGTAGCATTAGACCATGGTTTAGTTCACAGGAAGTCTTCATCTCGTAAAACCTAAAATAAAAATAAAAATTCAGAATGGGGGGAGAAGACTAGTTCTTTAGGGTCTGCTAGGGAAAGACCATTCGGGTTCCATTTTCGAGAACTACACGAAAACAGAACATCTAACTCTAATAGAAATACATATTATCCTTTAAAGACTTGATTCTCCCCATACTTAGTTAGCTGTGGTGTCGAAATTGTGATTAACTTCATTGTTAACTTCCATCGGACTATCTATGTAATGTTTAACTCTGTAACCATTAACTTTAAATTCAATCACATTTGAATTTATTAACTCTACTGTTCCGTATGGGAAAACTCTTTTAACTATGAATGGTCCAGACCATCTTGATTTCAATTTTCCAGGAAATAGCTTGAATCGTGAATTGAAAAGAAGAACTCTATCTCCTTCTTTAAATTCTTTTGAACTTCTGATTCTCTTATCATGCCATATCTTCGTTCTTTCCTTATAGATTAACGAATTTTCGTATGCTTCATGTCACAATTCTTCTAATTCGTTTAATTGACTTAACCGTAGACGTCCGGCTTCATGTAAATCAAGATTACATGTCTTCAAAGCCCAAAATGCTTTGTGTTCAATTTCTACTGGAAGATGACATGCTTTTCCGTAAAAGAGTTTAAAAGGTGTGGTTCCAATTGGAGTTTTGTAGGCTGTTCTAAATGCCCAGTGTGCATCCTCCAATTTCATGGACCATTCCTTCGGATTTGATCCTACGGTTTTCTCTAGAATACGTTTTAAAGCTCGGTTGGTATTTTCAACTTGTCCACTTGTCTGTGGATGATAAGCAGTAGAGATTTTATGAGTTACTCCATATCTTTTAAGAACTTTCTCAAGTTGATTATTACAAAAATAAGTACCCCGATCACTTATTAAAGCTTTTGGTGTTCCAAACCTTGCAAAAAGACATTTTAAAAAGTTGACTACAACTCGTGCATCGTTAGTCGGGAGAGCTTGTGCTTCTGCCCATTTAGATACATAATCAATGGCAACGAGAATGTAGAGATTATTATGAGATTTTGGAATGGACCCATAAAGTCAATACCCCAAATGTCAAATACTTCACATACTTGAATGACATTTTGTGGCATTTCATCACGTTGACTTATTTTTCAGGCCCTTTGACAAGCATCACAAGATTTGCAAAGAAGGTGTGCGTCTTTGAAAATTGTAGGCCAATAGAATCCAGCATCGTAAACTTTTCTTGCTGTGAGTTGAGGCCCATAATGCCCTCCTGTTGGTCCTGTGTGACAATGGTTTAAGATTTGACTAGCTTCATCTCCGAATACACATCGGCGTATTATTCCATCGGGACAACTTTTAAACAAATGTGGATTTTCCCAAAAATAGTGTTTTATATCACTAAAGAATTTCTTTCGTTTTTGGTACGATAATCCTTTTTCAAGAAATCCACATACTAAGTAGTTTGCATAGTCTGCAAACCATGGAATTTCATTATAATCTATCTTCAATAGATATTCATCAGGAAAGTTGTCTTGTATGGCCGATTCATTTAGAACTTCTAATTCAGGATTTTCAAGACGAGAAAGATGATCAGCTGCGAGATTTTCTGCTCCCTTTTTATCTCGGATTTCAATATCAAACTCTTGTAAGAGTAAGATCCAACGGATTAATCTTGGTTTAGCATCTTGTTTCGAAAATAGGTATCTAAGAGCAGAATGGTCGGTATAGACCACCGTTTTTGCTAGAACGTGATATGAACAAAATTTGTCAAAAGCAAAGACAATGGCAAGGAGTTCTTTTTCAGTAGATGTGTAATTTGTTTGTGCTCCTTGTAACATCTTACTAGCATAATAAATAGGTTGAAATCATTTTTCAAACCTTTGTCCTAAAACGGCTCCCATTGCAAAATCACTTGCATCGCACATTAGTTCAAATGGTAGACTCCAATTTGGAGTTATCATGATCGGCGCATTAGTGAGTTTTTCTTTAAGTATATTAAAAGATTTTATGCATTCATCTGAAAAGATGAATGGAGCATCCTTTTCTAGGAGTTTATTCATAGGAGTGGCAATTTTAGAAAAATCTTTTATGAAACGTCGGTAAAAATCGGCATGCCCTAGAAAACTCCTAACTCCTCTAACATTGGTGGGATGTGGCAGTTTAGCAATTACATCTACTTTAGCTCTATCCACTTCAATTCCTTCCTTTGAAATTTTATGACCAAGAACGATGCCTTCTTTAACCATGAAATGGCATTTCTCCCAATTAAGTACTAGATTTGATTGTTCGCATCTAATAAGCATTCGTTCAAGATTAATTAGACATGATTCAAAAGTATCACCGAAGACTGAAAAGTCATCCATGAAAACTTCCATGCATTCTTCTATCATGCATGAAAAATCGCCATCATGCACCTTTGAAAGGTTGCATGGGCGTTGCAAAGTCCAAATGGCATGCGTTTGTAAGAAAAAGTACGATAAGGGTATGTGAACGTGGTTTTCTCTTGATCCTCGGGTGCTATTGGAATTTGAAAATATCTCGAAAAACCATCAAGAAAACAATAGTAACTATTTCCGGCTAATCTTTCCAACATTTGATCAATAAAAGGTAAGGGAAAGTGATCTTTTCTAGTGGCGTCATTTAATTTTCTATAATCAATACAAACACGCCATCCTGTTACAGTCCTAGTAGGAATAAGCTCATTTTTTTCATTTGTGATTACAGTCATACCACCCTTCTTAGGCACGCATTGAACTGGGCTTACCCATGGACTATCAGAGATTGGATAAATTAAACCTGCATCTAACAGTTTAATAATTTCTTTCTTAACAACATCTTGCATATTAGGATTTAGTCTTCGTTGGCGTTGCACATACATTTTATGACCTTCTTCCATAAGGATTTTATGTGTGCAATACGAAGGACTTATTCCTTTAATATCATGAATCTTCCATGCAATAGCTAGTTTATGAGCTTTTAACACAGAAATGAGTTGAGATTTTTCATTTTTAGTAAGAGAAGACGATATTATTACAGGTAATTCAGATTCACCATGTAAATAAGCATATTACAAATGGTTTGGAAGTGGCTTTAACTCTAATGTCGGTGGTTCTTCTATCGATGATTTGTATCGATATCTGTCTTCCTCTTTTAGCATATGAATTTCTTCTATTGTTGGTTCATATCCATTAGCCATAAGTGTAGCTATTATTTTAGTTTCATCAATTGGTTCAGTTCCTTCTCCTAAAGAACATTCTCCTGTTCCTTGTAATTCTGGAAATTCTTCTAACAATTCTACATGTGAATCTATAGTTTGAATATAATAACATGTATCATCTGCAGATTGCGGTTGTTGCATGACTCTATCAACTAAAAAGGTAACACTCTCGTCCTCTATACTTAGGGTCAGTTTCTTACCAAACACGTCTATTATTGCTTTAGCTGTGTTTAAGAATGGTCTTCCTAATATGAGAGGAACTCGAGAATCTTTTTCCACGTCCAAAATAACAAAATCTACTGGAAATACTAAAGTACCAACTTTAACTAGCATGTTTTCCATTATCCCTCTAGGATATTTTACAGATCGATCGGCTAGTTGTATACTTATTCGTGTTGGTTTCAATTCTCCAAGGTCTAGTTTAGCGTATAATGAATATGGCATTAAATTTATACTAGCACCTAAGTCTGCCAATACTTCTATTGAACTAAGACTTCTCAGAAAATATGGAATTGTGAAACTTCCTGGATCTGATAATTTTTCTGGTATCTTATTCAACAGCACTGCAGAACAATTAGCATTCATTGTAACAGCCGAGAGTTCTTCCATTTTCTTTCTATTTGTGATTAGATCTTTTAAAAATTTAGCATATCTTGGCATTCCTGAAATTACATCAATGAAAGGAAGATTGACATTTATCTGTTTAAACATATCCAAGAATTTGGATTGCTCGGCTTCAAGTCTCTCTTTTCTCATTTTACTCGGGTAAGGAAGTGGTGGTTGGTATGGTTTAACATAAGGTTTATCCTTAACTGTGTTATCTTCATTAACCTTTTCAACTACCGGTTCTGATTCCTTATCTTGTTCAGATTGTGGTTCTTATGGAGTAGGAATAGCTTCATCAGAAATTACAGGCATTTCAGATGGTTTAAGTGTAATACCACTTCTTGTGGTAATGGCTTTAGCTATTTCATTCCGGGGGTTAGCATTTGTATCGCTAGGTAGACTCACCGGTTTTCTTTCACCTATTAATCTTGTTAGGTTACTTACTTCTTGTTCCAAATTTTGAATAGAAGCTTGTTGATTTCTAAATGCTTGAGCATTTTGTTCATTCATTTATTTCTGAGATGTGAAGAACTGAGTTTGAGATTCAACTAGCTTCGACATCATATCTTCTAAATTTGACTTTTTATCATCGGTTTGTGGTTTATTTTGAAAATTATGTCTTTGCTGATTGTAAGTATTGTTGGATACTTGCTGATTGCTAGGACCTTGTTGGTTGTTGTATGGAACATTTCGGTTATAGTTCTGGTTTTGATTGTAGATTAGTCTTGGCGGTTGATAATTATTCTGATAATTATTTCCAGGCCTTTGGTTTATGTATGAAACATTCTCTCTTTGTTCCATTGTTAGTTCAATACTGAGACAATCTTTTGTCAAATGTGATCCTCCACACTGCTCACAACTAATTCGTATTGAGTGGATATCTTTAGTCATCTTTTCCATTTGTCTCTCGACAGCAACTATCTTTGCGGAAATGGAATCTAAGTCAAGGTTAGAATCGGCTCTAGCTGCTTTGGATGATCTAACGATAACTTTTTCTTGGTGCCACTCATGTGAGTGGGAAGCAGTGTTATCAATAATTTTGTAAGCATCAGTTGCGGTTTTCTTCATAATGGAACCACCAGCTGCTATATCGATGTCTTTCCTTGTAGTGATGTCGCATCCTTGGTAGAATATTTGTACTATTTGACAAGTGTCTAAACCATGTTGCGGACATCCTCTTAATAACTTTCCAAATCTTGTCCATGCTTCATATAGAGTTTCATTTGGCTTTTGCATGAACGTAACAATTTCTCCTTGAAGTCTCACGGCTTTAGATGCCGGAAATAATTGTTTAAAAATTTTTCAACTAAAACGTCCCATGTATCAATCGCCCCTTCAGGTAACGATTCTAACCAATCTTTGGCTTCTCCCTTTAAAGTCCAGGGAAATAACATGAGATATATCTGTTCATCCTCCACTTCTCGGATTTTAAATAGTGTACAGATTCTATTAAAGGTACGAAGATGCTCGTTTGGATCTTCCTTCGGCGTACCACTAAATTGGCATTGATTTGTCACCATGTGTAGGATTTGTCCTTTGATTTCATAATCTGGCGCATTAATGTCTGGTTGAGTAATTGCGTGACCTTGGCCAGCGCGTTTAGCTCTCATTCGGTCTTCCATACTTAGAGGTTCCAGATTCTCCATGATTGAATTTGTTGAATCTGAATCACTAGAGGATTCTGATTTAATGGTTGGTTCCTTAACAATTTCTATTTGAATGATTGGTGGTTCCGGAGGAAAGATTAATGGTTCAAGATCTATAAATTGTCCCTGAATATCTTCCGGATTCTCAATTGTGAGGTCGGGTTCAAAAAATGGATTATCGAAAATTTGAATTGGAGTACTTGGTCGACTGGATGACGATTCTAAAGAAAAATCAACGGCGAAAATATTTGCTAGATGTCTTGATCGAGTTACAGGTGGTGAACGTACAAAAGGTGGTGAACGTTTTGCTCAGTGCATTCACTGAATATCCTATTAGTTTTTTAAAAAGAAAGAAAAATTATATAAGTTATCCAATTAATAGACTTTTCTGCTTTTGTCCACGTTTCGAATAACCAATAGATGCAGCAGGGAGCTAAAACCCTTTAAATCGGAAGCTCACAACTCAGCCACTAACAAATCCAACTATTACTACGAAGCAGAAAATTTGGATGTCTATCAATTTAACCACTCAAAATAATTTTTCGTTGAAGTTTAAAGAAATTAGAGAGAAGAAATATAAAATTCTATGTCCTAAAACTAGATCAGTGAGAAATAAGAAAGAAAAAGAGCGCGTCGAAAAACGTCGAAAAATAAAAGATCGAAAAATAATAGGCGTCGAAAAATAAAAATAAGAAAGTAGCGCATCGAAACTTAAAAAGGAACTAAAAACTAAGAATTAAAAGTTGCGTCTAAAAATATTAAAGCTTAAAAGAAAAACTATATCTAAAACGGCAATAACTTAAAAAGGTACTAAAATCTTAAACCGGCGTCGCAAAATTCTAAAGCACCTAAATCTTAGTCTAAAGAAAAAGCACTTAAGGGATTTTACGGCAAAGCCTAAAAATCTAGAAATAAAAAAAAACTATGGCAAAAACTATAACTTAAAACTAAATACAAGCGAAAAAATACAAAAATTACGCTAAAAACAAATAAAAAGATACAAAATATAAAAATAATACTTAAATTTGTAAAAAGTACAATTTTTATAAAAATATTATTTTTATATTATTTATTTTATAAAACTATTAATTTTTATATAATTTATAAAACTAAATAAACTAAATAATACAAATTAAATAATAAAACTAAAACTTAAATAATAAATAAATAAAAACCTAATTAGGGTTTTAATTAATTATAATTAATAATAATACTCCGTAATGATTGCTGTTGGATGGTCAAACCTGGCGTGTCAGGTACCCTCATGCGATCGCATGGGCTAGGGTTTCGAGCCAGAGCTGGGCTGCTACAGTACTAGGCCTCGAGTATTTTTTATATAATTTTTTTTAAAATATAGAATATTTATATAAATTAAATAAAAACATAAATCTTAAAAACTAAAAATAAAGATAAAGAAACTTTATAAAACTTATATATTTAACAAACTCTTAAATATATATATATATATATATATATATATATATATATATATATATATATATATATATATATATATATATATATATATATATATATATATATATATATATATATTTTGTTTTTCTTTTTATATATTTTTTATTTAAAACGTACTTTTACAAAAGCATATTTTTATAAAAGTAAACTAAAAATTAATAAAAATCTTATATATATATATATATATATATATATATATATATATATATATATATATATATATATATATATATATATATGTATATGTATATATATATATATATATATATATATATATATATATATATAGCGTTGCGCTTCCGGCGTTTAAGCAAGAATATTCCCCGGCAGCGGCGTCAAAAATATTTGATGTGTGCGAGGTGGTATATGAAATAGTTATAATTTTTACAAGGAAATACTATTAAATACGATACAATTTTACACAAGTGATTTATTTATTTATAGAATGGATATACCTAAACCTTGCTACAACACTTATAGGCAGTGTACCTAATCGTACAGTAGTGTAGTTTTTAGTAAGTCCGGTTCGTTCCACAGGGATCTTTTAAACAAGCTTAACGCTATATTTTTTTTAAAACTATATTTGTAAAAATACAAAAATATAAATGAGTAGTATTATTATTATAAAAGGGGGTTTTTACCGTTTAATGACCGGTTTGTCGATTTTAAAACTTTAGTCGCAGTTAAAACCTAATGTAAAATATTAAAAATAAATATACCTTAATTTAAAGCTTAAAGTAAATAACGATGTTGAAATTGCCATAAATAAAAGTTCGATAAAATAAAATTGCGATAATTAAAGAGAACGATAATTAAAAGTGCAATTAAATACGATAACAGTAAATAAAAGTGCGATAATTAAAAGTGCAATTAAATATGAAATAAAGAAATTATGCTTATTTAAACTTCCGTAATCATGATGTTTGACGTGTTGATTTTAGTTTATTACCATGGGTTAATTGTCCTTTGTCCTGGATTATTTAATATGTCAGTCTGGTTTTTGTCCATAACAGTCCATCAGTCATAAATATAAAGTGCGAGTGTCCTCGTCAAATTATCCTTATATCCGAAGTCAAATATTCCAACTAATTAGGGACTTAAACTGTAATAAGGTCTTAATACTTTGTTTAATAATTACACCAGGATATCGACTGCGTGTAACCCAAGGTTTTAATACTTTGTTAACAATTACACCAAGTGTCCTTGTACATAATTTCACCCTTGTTTTAATAATTCCATTAACTATTAATCCATTCTCGTGTCCGGTTAAATGAACGATTATTCGTACATATAAATATTCCGTCCATCGTGTCCGATCGAGTGTATATTGTTATTTATAGGTATGTCCAATTGTAAATCTTTACATTAAATTAACAAATTATCATTTAGTTAAACAAATATAAAGCCCATTAATAGCCCATAGTCTAATTTTCACAAGTGTCGTTCTTTTGTCCAAACCCCAATTATGGTACAAAGTCCAATTACCCAATCTTTAATATTTTAGCCCAACATCACGATTACTTTGGATTAAATAAGCATAATAATAACTTAGCTACGAGACATTAATATAAAAATAACATTAACCATAACTTACAGTGATTAAAAATAGCGTAGCGTTACACGGACAGAATTTCGACTTACACCCTTACAACATTCGCTAACATACCCTTATTATTGGAATTTAAAATTAAAATTAAAATTATAATATATATATATATATATATATATATATATATATATATATATATATATATATATATATATACGTTAGATTGAGAAGAGGAAAAAGATGGATAAAATCATCACCAAACTGCGAAATTTATAGGACCTGAGTTGAAAAAGTGTGCCATGCGATCGCATGGCTTTTGTGCCTCCAGGCCATGCGATCGCATGGAGGTAGGTATCAGCTCACATGAGTTTGTTTTCTTGTTTGCCGACGTTTATAATATATAATATAATATATATATTAATTTTAAGAATTAATTATATATTATATTGTATTCATGTGTATAGTTGACTCATAATTTTTAGTTCATTGCGTCGAGCGTTGAGAGTTGACTTAGGTCCCGGTTCCGGATTTTCGAATGTCCTTGCGTACAATTTAATATCTTGTACTTTGCGTTTTGTAACTTGTACTCTTGTAATTTTGAGACGTTTCTTATCAATAATTGGAACCACTTTGATTATACTTTGTACTTTTGAGCTTTTTGGTTGTTTGCGTCTTCAATTCGTCGAACCTGTCTTTTGTCTTCACCTTTTATTATTTAAACGAATATCACTTGTATATATAACAATTGCACCTAAAAGCTTATCTTTCTTGAGGGATAATGCTATGAAATATATGTTCATTTTTAGCATTATCAATATGCGTGAGTTCATTTGATTCCCTTTTACTCTTTATATTTTTTGGACTGAGAATACATGCGCTGTTTTTACAACTGCTTTATTAAATGCTTTTGAAATACATTTTGAACCGCGAATACATGAAATGCTTTTATAAATATTTGACGAGATAGACACAAGCAAAACATTCCTCGAATGAATTATGTGGACGTGATAATTGCCACCATTGAATTATGTGGACGTGATAATTGCCACAATTGTTATGAATATTTTTCCCCTGATTATTATTGCTTAGTAACCTAAGAATTAGGGAACATCACTAATTTTGAGAATTAGTGCACGCCTAATTGACGCGAATCCTAAAGGTAGCTACCAGGTTTAACACCCCCACCCAGAATGTTCACTAGACGGAAGGGCTAGTGGGCGTGGTGTTTAGTACTTCGAAGTTTATATGATTATTATACAGATGAGATGTTCTGTTTTGTTGATATTATTATGCGCATTATATGTTAAGGTCGGTTACCAAGCCAAGCTATGAAAGAAATGAAAAGTGAATGTTATGTATCGAGAGAATGATTTTATACATAGGTTATGTGTATGTTATTTTTGTGCACGAGATATATGTACGGTTACTAAGATTTATGAAAGATTATTTCATACACGAGAAAGGTGTACTGTATTTAAAAGATATCGCATGTACATTAAAGGGGGGTATAGGATTCGGGCTCATTTGTACCATGCAGCATTTAAATCTTGTGGTCTATCAAAATGATGAATTTTATTGTTTAATGATAAACCTATGAACTCACCAACCTTTTTGTTGACACTTGAAAGCATGTTTATTCTCAGGTATGAAAGAAATCTTCCACTGTGCATTTGCTCATATTAGAGATATTACTTGGAGTCCTTCATGACATATTTCAAAAGACGTTGCATTCGAGTCATCGAGTTCATCAAGATTATTATTAAGTCAATTATAGTTGGAGGTATTATGAAATAGTATGCTTGCCGTCAACTTTCGATGTAAAGAAAGTTTGTCTTTTAAAAACGAATGCAATGTTTGTAAAATGTATCATATAGAGGTCAATTACCTCGCGATGTAATCAACTATTGAGAATCATTTATATTGTATATGAATGAGGCATTTCAGTTGGTATCAGAGCAGTGGTCTTAGCGAATCAGGTCTTGCATTAGTGTGTCTAACTGATAGTTGTTTAGATGCATTAATGAGTCTAGACTTCGACCGTGTCTGCATGTCAAAAGTTTTGCTTATCATTTCTTGTCAGAAATTACGTGCTTATCATTCTTAGTCTAGACACGTTTTACTGCATTGACTGCATGAATAGTGTATAGACAAAATTCATATCTTAGCGTATCTGCTACTGTAGACTTTGCCTGACAGCTTCCGTGAATTCTGGCCGTGACATTTGAGGCACAAGAGGGAGTTCTTGAGTTTATTTGGAAGCTCATTTTCAAGTGTAATTAAATCCTAACCAAAGTACAAGGTGTTGGTGATAAGTTTGGGGTATAATGAAATGTCCCATTCATATCGATTATAAACATTCCATATTAATTGATTTCGTTGCGAGGTTTTGACCTCTATATGAGACGTTTTTCAAAGACTGCATTCGATTTTTAAAACAAACCATAACCTTTAAAATATTACGACAATTATCAAATAATGATAATCTAAAATATAGCGTTTTCACACGACTATTACATAATGGTTTACAGTAATATTACACAACAATATATATGTCTTCGAATGCAGTTTTTAAACAATATTATACAAGCATGCTGACTCCAACTCTTGTCCATAAATTAGCATGCAACAGCGGAAGCTCTTAATAATCACCTGAGAATAAACATGCTTTAAACGTCAACAAAAATGTTGGTGAGTTATAGGTTTAACCTATATATCAAATTGTAATAATAGACCACAAGATTTCATCTTTCAATAACATGCAATATGCATAAAAATCATTCATATGGTTGAACACCTGGTAACCAACATTAACAAATGCATCTAGAATCTCTCCATATATAAATATCGAAGTACTAAAGCAGTTCAAATTCTCTGACTGGGGCATGTCAAAGCCCATAGATCTATCTTTAGGATTCGCGTCAATTGGTGGCAATTATAATAAACACCAATTCTTAGGCTACCAAGTTCAACAAGGGCGATATCCGGTATAACGATTCAACATAGAATGTAGTTTCAATACTTGTGTCTATTTTGTAAATCATTTTCAAAACTGCATGTATTCTCATCCCAAAAATATTAGATAGTGAAAATGGGATTATAACTCACTTTCACAGATTTTCACTTCGTCGGAAAATAAGACTTGGCTACGGGTCAATTTACGAACTTATAACAAATATGTACATATATATCAAAGTATGTTCAAAATATATTTACAACATTTTCAATACTTTTTAATGTTTTAAGTTTATTAAATCAGCTATCCTCGTTAGTAACCTACAACTAGTTGTCCACAGTTAGATGTACAGAAATAAATTGATATATATTATCTTGAATCAATCCACGACCTAGTGTATACACGTCTCAGGCTAGATCACAACTCAAAGTATATATATTTTTTAGAATCAACCTCAACCCTGTATAGCTAACTCAAACATTACTGCATATAGAGTGTCTATGGTTGTTCCGAATAATATATATACATGGGTCGGTATGATATGTCAAAACATTTGCATACGTGTCTATGGTATCCCAAGATTACATAATATATTAGAATACATGTATAATACAATATAAGTTAGCTAGGATATGATTTGTATAGATTTGTTACAAATTTCACGTAGCTACAACAAGCAAAATTATCCAATCTTGTTTTATCCATAACTTCTTCGTTTTAAATCCGTTTTGAGTGATTCAAGTTGCTATGGTTTCATATTGAACTTAAGTTTATGAATCTAAACAGAAAATGTATAAGTTTATAGTCAGAAATACAGGTTACAAGTTGTTTTTGTAAAGGCAGTCATTTCAGTCGAAAGAACGACGTCTAGATGACTATTTTGGAAAATATACTTCCACTTTGAGTTTAACCATGATTTTTGGATATAGTTTCATGTTCATAAGAAAAATCATTTTCCCAGAATAACAACTTTTAAATCAAGTTTATCATAGTTTTTAATTAACTAACCCAAAACAGCCCGCTGTGTTACTACGACGGTGTATATCCGGTTTTACGGTGTTTTTCATGTTTTCAAGTTTTAAATCATTAAGTTAGCATATCATATAGATATAGAACATGTGTTTAGTTGATTTTAAAAGTCAAGTTAAAAGGATTAACTTTGTTTGCGAACAAGTTTAGAATTAACTAAACTATGTTCTAGTGATTACGTTTTCAAATCTTCGAATAAGATAGTTATTTATATATGAATTGAATGATGTTACGAACTTCATTACTACCTCAAGTATAGTATGTAAACCTACTGGAAATGACAAAAATAATCTTGATCTTGAATGGATCTTTGATGGCTTGGAAGTTCTTGAAGCAGAATCATGACACGAAAACAATTTCAAGTAAGATTATTACTCGAATCAAGATAGTTTATAGTTATAGAAATCGAATCAAAGTTTGGATATGAGTATTACCTTGAATAAGAAAGATAACCTACTGTAAATAAAAAAGGTTTCTTAATCTTGGATGACTACTTGGATTGGATTAGAAAGCTTGGTAGTAATCTAGTAAACTTGAAATGATTCTTGAATGATTTTTCTTATGACGATTATAGATTAGATTTTGAAGTAGAATTTGATGTAGATGAAGAAAGGTTGCTAAATATAGATGTGTTCTTGAATGAAAGTGTTTAGGTAGAAAGAAAATTAAGATTAAGATTGAAATCAAATGGTTATGGTGATAGAATTATTGACGTGAATATGCATGTATACGTAGACAAATTTGATTAACTTTTAAGCTTGGAATTTAGTTGCAATAATTCTTACAATTAGTCAAAAGATAAACCCTACATGAAAGACTCCAAATTCCAATCAATTATGGCTGATCATGATGGTTTCCTATTGGTATATACCAATAGTAAATACATCTAGAAGCTGTGTATTGTATGAGTACGAATACGGGTGCATACGAGTAAAATTGTTGATGAAAACGAATGAGAATCAAATTTTTAACACATTTTTAATAGAGCGATATTAACCCAAACAAAAATTTTCCAACAATTTTCCAACCAGGGGCTCTGCCCCTTGGACCCCGCCAGGGGTTACCACCCCTTGGACCCCGCTATCGGGGGCGCTGCCCCCGAACCCCCGTCATAATCAAGATAAGTTCAAACAATTGTGCACTCCACACTTTCCCAAACTTGTTCGATATTTATCAAGGTTATTTTTTGTTAACAAATTAATCCCATTACACTTAAATCATATTGGTGACACAAATCACCAACAATGAATATATCTTGATATGATATATATACTTTAAAATGTCGTTACAACGATAATCGTTACATATATGTCTTGTTTTCGAAATTCTTAAGTTAGTATTCTCATCTTACTTGTATAGTTCATTGTTAATACTCTCAATGATATACTTAATTATCATTTTATCATGTTAAATATAGTATATCAATATCTTAATATAATACATATGTATTTAGTAAGACGTTGTTATAACGATAATCGTTATGTATATCGTTTCGAGCTTCATAATTCAATATTCTCATTTTTTATGTATATCACACATTGTTAATATACTTATTGAGATACTTACCTATCATAATCTCATGTTAACCATATATATGTCCATATATATATATATATATATATATATATATATCATCATGTCGTTTTTACAAGTTTTAACGTTCGTGAATCGCTGGTCAACTTGGGTGGTCAATTGTCTACATGAAACTCATTTCAAATAATCAAGTCTTAACAAGTTTGATTGCTTAACATGTTGAAAACATTTAATCATGAAAATATAGTTTTCATTTAATATATAATCATAGAATAATCATGGAAAAGTTCGGGTCACTACAGTACCTACCCGTTAAATAAATTTCGTCCCGAAATTTCAAGCTGTTGGAAGTGTTGACGCATCTTCTGGAAATAGGTGCGGGTATTTCTTCTTCATCTGATCTTCACGTTCCCAGGTGAACTCGGGTCCTCCACGAGCATTCCATCGAACCTTAACAATTGGAATTTTATTTTGCTTAAGTCTTTTAACCTCATGATCCATTATTTTGACGGGTTCTTCGATGAATTGAAGTTTTTCATTGATTTAGATTTCGTCTAGAGGAATAGTGAGATCTTCTTTAGCAAAACATTTCTTCAAATTCGAGACGTGGAAAGTGTTATGTATAGCCGCGATTTGTTGAGGTAACTTAAGTCGGTAAGCTACTGGTCCGACACGATCAATAATCTTGAATGGTCCAATATACCTTGGATTTAATTTCCCTCGTTTACCAAATCTAACAACGCCTTTCCAAGGTGCAACTTTATGCATTACCATCTCTCTAATTTCAAATTCTATATCTTTTCTTTTAATGTCAGCGTAGCTCTTTTGTCGACTTTGGGCGGTTTTCAACCGTTGTTGAATTTGGATGATCTTCTCGGTAGTTTCTTGTATTATCTCCGGACCCGTAATCTGTCTATCCCCCACTTCACTCTAACAAATCGGAGACCTGTACTTTCTACTATAAAGTGCTTCAAACGGCGCCATCTCAATGCTTGAATGGTAGCTGTTGTTGTAGGAAAATTCTACTAACGGAAGGTGTCGATCCTAACTGTTTTCGAAATCAATAACACATGCTCGTAGCATGTCTTCAAGCGTTTATATCGTCCTTTCGCTCTGCCCATCAGTTTGTGGATGATAGGCAGTACTCATGTCTAGACGAGTTCCTAATGCTTGCTGTAATGTCTGCCAGAATCTTGAAATAAACTTGCCATCCCTATCAGATATAATAGAGATTGGTATTCCATGTCTGGAGACGACTTTCTTCAAATACAGTCGTGCTAACTTCTCCATCTTGTCATCTTTTCTTATTGGCAGGAAGTGTGCTGATTTGGTGAGACGATCAACTATTACCCAAATAGTATCAAAACCACTTGCAGTCCTTGGCAATTTAGTGATGAAATCCATGGTAATGTTTTCCCATTTCCATTCCGGGATTTTGGGTTGTTGGAGTAGATCTGATGGTTTCTGATGCTCCGATTTGACCTTAGAACACGTCAAACACTCTCCTACGTATTTAGTAACATTGGCTTTCATACCCGGCCACCAAAAATGTTTCTTGAGATCCTTGTACATCTTCCCCGTTCCAGGATGTATTGAGTATCTGGTTTTATGAGCTTCTCTAAGTACCATTTCTCTCATATCTCCAAATTTTGGTACCCAAATCCTTTCAGCCCTATACCGGGTTCCGTCTTCCCGAATATTAAGATGCTTCTCCGATCCTTTGGGTATTTCATCCTTTAAATTTCCCTCTTTTAAAACTCCTTGTTGCGCCTCCTTTATTTGAGTAGTAAGGTTATTGTGAATCATTATATTCATAGCTTTTACTCGAATGGGTTCTCTGTCCTTTCTGCTCAAGGCGTCGGCTACCACATTTGCCTTCCCCGGGTGGTAACAAATCTCAAAGTCGTAATCATTCAACAATTCAATCCACCTGCGCTGCCTCATGTTCAGTTGTTTCTGATTGAATATGTGTTGAAGACTTTTGTGGTCGGTATATATAATACTTTTAACCCCATATAAGTAGTACCTCCAAGTCTTTAATGCAAAAACAACCGCGCCTAATTCCAAATCATGCGTCGTATAATTCTGATCGTGAATCTTCAATTGTCTAGACGCATAAGCAATTACTTTCGTTCGTTGCATTAATACACAACCGAGACCTTGCTTTTAGGTGTCACAATATATCACAAAATCATCATTCCCTTCAGGTAATGACAATATAGGTGCCGTAGTTAACTTTTTCTTCAATAATTGAAACGCTTTCTCTTGTTCATCCTTCCATTCAAATTTCCTCCCTTTATGCGTTAATGCAGTCAAGGTTTTGCTATTCGGGAAAAATCTTGGATGAACCTTCTGTAGGAACCAGCTAGTCCTAAAAATTGGCGTATATGCTTTAGAGTTTTCAGGGTTTCCCACTTTTCAACGGTTTCAATCTTTGCTGGATCCACCTGAATACCTTCTTTGTTCACTATATGACCGAGGAATTGAACTTCTTCCAACCAAAATGCACATTTTGAAAACTTAGCGTACAGTTTTTCTTTTCTTAACAACTCTAGCACTTTTCTCAAATGTTCTTCGTGCTCTTGGTCATTCTTTGAGTAAATAAGTATGTCATCGTTGAAAACAATGACAAACTTGTCAAGGTATGGTCCACACACTCGGTTCATGAGGTCCATGAACACAGCCGGTGCGTTAGTCAACCCAAACGGCATAACCATAAACTCGTAATGACCGTAACCCGTCCTAAAAGCAGTCTTTGGAATATCATCCTCCTTCACCCGCATTTGATGATACCCAGAACGTAAATCAATCTTCGAATAAACCGACGAGCATTGTAGTTGATCAAATAAATCGTCGATTCTCGGTAGTGGGTAGCGGTTCTTGATGTTAAGTTTGTTCAACTCTCGGTAGTCGATACATAACCTAAATGTACCATTCGTCTTCTTGACAAACAAAACAGGAGCTCCCCACGGTGATGTGCTTGGTCGAATGAAACCACGCTCTAAAAGTTCTTGTAATTGGCTTTGAAGTTCCTTCATTTCGCTGGGTGCGAGTCTGTATGGAGCACGAGCTATTGGTGCAGCTCCCGGTACAAGGTCTATTTGAAATTCAATGGTACGATGTGGGGGTAATCCCGGTAATTCTTTCGAAAATACATCGGGAAATTCGTTTGCGACGAGTCCATGCCAATTATTACATCAAAACTCCCTAACTCGACTGGTATTAAATCAATTTTAAATGTTTCGACAACCAGTTTAATTTCTCTATCCTGACATACTTTATCTGCTGTAATTAGTTTACCGTTTGCTAATTCGAGTAAAAATTTATTATCCAAAGACATTAATGGACAATTTAATTTGGCACAAGAATCTCTACTCATATAGCTTCTATCCGCACCCGAATAAAATGAAACATAAGCAGATTTATCGTCAATAAGAAACGTACCCGTAACAAGCTCCGGGTCTTCTTGCGCTTCTGTCGAATTAATGTTGAAGACTCGTCCACGGCCTTGCCCATTATTATTCCCTTGATTAGGGCATGATTTGCTGAAATGGCCCGGCTTTCCGCATCCGTAACAAATAATGGAATTATTTGTTCTGTTATTTTTATATGCCTTTGGTCCATAGACATCACACTTCGTTACACTATGTCCGGTTCTATTACACTTGGTACACACTACTACACAGAACTTATCTGGATGATACCCTCCACACTTTAGACATTTATTGTTCTGATTGTTGTTGCCATTGTTGTTATTGATTTAGTTGTTGTTGCCATTGTTATTGTTATTAGGACGGTTATTGTGGTTGTTATTGTTGTTAGGATAGTTGTTGTTGCGTTTGTCTTTGCGAAAAATGGGGCGATTGTAGTTGTGATTGCTGTGTTGGTTGTTGAAGCGATAGTTACTGTTGTTTTGTTGGTGACTCTTGGCACTATTTTCTTCCCACTTCCTCTTGACTTGTTTCGTGTTGGCTTCTTCGACCGCCTGCTCTTTAATTCTTCCCTCAATCTGATTTATAAGTTTATGAGCCATTCGACTTGCTTTTTGTATGGAGGCGGGCTAATGTGAACTCACATCTTCTTGAATCCTTTCTGGTAACCCTTTTACAAATGCGTCGATTTTCTCTTCTTCATCTTTGAACGCTCCCAAACACAATAGGCACAACTCTGTGAATCATCGTTCGTACGTGGTAATATCAAATCCTTGTGTTTGTAACTCTCTAAGCTCTACCTTGAGCTTATTGACCTCGTTTCTGGGACGATGCTGCTCGTTCATCAAATGCTTGAATGCTGACCACGGTAGTGCGTAAGCAACATCTTGTCCCACTTGCTCGAGGTAGGTTTTCCACCATGTTAACGCAGTATCTTTGAAGGTATGCGTAGCGTACTTTACTTTGTCTTCTTCAGTACATTTACTTATGGAAAACACCAATTCAAGCTTTTCAGTCCACTTTTAATCCGATTGGACCCTCGGTTCCATCGAATTCCAAAGGTTTACAGGCAGTGAATTCGTTGTAGGAGCATCCTACATGATTTCTTGTGGAATTAGTTCCACTGCTAGAACCAGAGTTATTGTTATTATTTTGCATTGCAGCCTGCACTGCGGCTATGTTCACAGCAAGGAAAACACAGAAGTCTTCCTCACTCATGTTCAAGTTCTGACGAGTCGTCGGTGCCATTTCCTTCAAAAATAGCCAAAAGAATTGAGTTAATCATATAGAATTTAAGAGTAGTCAATAGTATTTCGTAGCATAATATGAACTTATTTATAAAATCTTTTTCTTCATATTAGCATTTTATAGTTTTAATTCGGGTAGTACCTACCCGTTAAGTTCATACTTAGTAGCTATTATACAATTCAATTACTACGATTCTATATGAAAAACTTATTAAAATAATATTTCAAGGTCAAACTTTTATACAATATTTTACAAACATACAATACCACTTATTATACATATAGGATGAAATATAACACATAATAACTTTGCTACTCGGCAGCTATAAAGGTAATTCTAATTAATACGCAAGTCGTTCAGCAAAGGCAATAAAGATACGTAATTCATAAGTCCAGAAACAAGTCATGCATTCTGGTTTTACTAAGATGACTTTCCATCCTTGGTCTTGTGGAAAGTAACCATTATGACCATTGGCTAGGCAGCATGTTGTAATATCGTCAAAAGGACGAGGGTTTCGTAATGTCCAACATCCCCGTAATAATCTAAAAACCTTGTTTCTCACCCCAACTACTTAATCCGTCACTTGTGGGAAGGTTTTATTTAAAAGTTGTAATCCGATGTTCTTTTTCTCACTTTGGTAAGAAGCGAACATCACTAACCCGTAAGTATAACATGCTTCTTTATGTTGCAAGTTAGAAGCTCTTTCTAACTCACGAAATCCTATGTTGGGATATGTTGAGTCAAAATAGGTTCTTAACCCGTAGCGTAAAATTGCATTTGGGTTCCCTGCATTTAACGCTTTAAAGAAAACACGGCGTAACTTACGGTCTCCCCAATGTGATATACCCCACCTATCAAAGGAAAGCCTTTTATAAACTAAGGCATTTCTGGAAAGTCTTTCAAATGTTTGACAAGTTAATTTTGCCATAACTAAATGTGCTGATGAATTCTGATCGACTCTAGACAAGATTTCCTCAATCATATCCTCTGGTAGGTCTTCTAAAATATTCGGTTGTCTACCCTTAACGTCCATTTTGTTTTTATACTGTAAAATAGACAAGGATTAGATTCGTAAAAGATAATTAACAAACAATACAAGCAATTTTTACATAGAACATAAAAGTACAAGCACACTACAATACATATAATACACAACGTGATTACAACCCTCTAATCTTAATCACTGGTTTCTTCTTCTTCGGACTTGGTTCGTTTCCCTAATTTTCTAGGGATATATGGTGTTCCTCTAATACGAGCCGTCGATTTCCACAATGGTTTAGAAAAACCTGGTGGTTTAGAGGTTCCCGGGTTATTGATACAATTTAGGAAATACGGATGTTGCCGATACATATAAAGTTCATCGGGGTTGGAATCAGGTTTCTCTATTTTTATACCTTTTCCCTTATTATTTTCTTTTGCTTTATTAAATTGGGTCGAGGTAATTTCTATAACATCATCGGAATCCTCATCGGGATCCGATTCATCGGAAAATTGGTAATCTTCCCAATATTTTGCTTCCTCGGCGGAAACACCATTGACCATTTTTAATTTTGGACCATTGGTTGAGGATCTTTTTTTATTTAATCGTTTTACTGTAGGTATTAATATTTCATTCTCCGAAACCTCTTCTTCTTCCGGTTCATCTTCTTCCGGTTCCTCCTCTTCCGGTTCCTCCTCTTCCGGTTCTTCCTCTTCCGGTTCTTCCTCGGGAATTTGTGAATCTTCCCAAAATATATTCGACTCTTCATTATTATTAGGTGAGTCGATGGGATTTGTACTAGAGGTAGACATCTATCACACAATATCAAACACGTTAAGAGATTAATATATCACATAATATTTACATGTTAATAATATATAGTTTCCAACAAAAAGTGTTAAGCAATCGTTTTTAAAGAAAACACGGTCGAAGTCCAGACTCACTAATGCATCCTGACAAACTCGGTAAGACACACTAATGCTATTTTCTGGTTCTCTAAGACCAACGCTCGGATACCAACTGAAATGTCCCATTCATATCGATTATAAACGTTCCATATTAATTGATTTCGTTACGAAGTTTTGACTTCTATATGAGACGTTTTTCAAAGACTTCATTCAATTTTTAAAACAAACCATAACCTTTAAAATATTACGAAGATTATCAAATAATGATAATCTAAAATATAGCGTTTTCACACGACCATTACATAATGGTTTACAATAATATTACACAACAATATATATGTCTTCGAATGCAGTTTTTAAACAATATTATGCAAGCATGCTGACTCCAACTCTTGTCCATAAATTAGCATGCAACAGCGGAAGCTCTTAATAATCACCTGAGAATAAACATGCTTTAAACGTCAACAAAAATGTTGGTGAGTTATAGGTTTAACCTATATATCAAATTGTAATAATAGACCACAAGATTTCATCTTTCAATAACATGCAATATGCATAAAAATCATTCGTATGGTTGAACACCTGGTAACCGACATTAACAAATGCATCTGGAATATCCCCATATATAAATATCGAAGTACTAAAGCAGTTCAAATTCTCTGACTGGGGCGTGTCAAAGCCCATAGATCTATCTTTAGGATTCGCGTCAATTGGTGGCAATTATAATATACACCAATTCTTAGGCTACCAAGTTCAACAAGGGCGATATCCGGTATAACGATTCAACATAGAATGTAGTTTCAATACTTGTGTCTATTTTGTAAATCATTTTCAAAACTGCATGTATTCTCATCCCAAAAATATTAGATAGTAAAAATGGGACTATAACTCACTTTCACAGATTTTTACTTCGTCGGAAAATAAGACTTGGCTACGGGTCGATTCACGAACATATAACAAATATGTACATATATATCAAAGTATGTTCAAAATATATTTACAACATTTTTAATACTTTTTAATGTTTTAAGTTTATTAAGTCAGCTGTCCTCGTTAGTAACCTACAACTAGTTGTCCACAGTTAGATGTACGGAAATAAATCGATATATATTATCTTGAATCAATCCACGACCCAGTGTATACACGTCTCAGGCTAGATCACAACTCAAAGTATATATATTTTTTGGAATCAACCTCAACCCTGTATAGCTAACTCAAACATTACTGCATATAGAGTGTCTATGGTTGTTCCGAATAATATATATACATGGGTCGGTATGATATGTCAAAACATTTGCATACGTGTCTATGGTATCCCAAGATTACATAATATATTAGAATACATGTATAATACAATATAAGTTAGCTAGGATATGATTTGTATAGATTTGTTACAAATTTCACGTAGCTACAACAAGCAAAATTATCCAATCTTGTTTTACCCATAACTTCTTCGTTTTAAATCCGTTTTGAGTGATTCAAGTTGCTATGGTTTCATATTGAACTTAAGTTTATGAATCTAAACAGAAAATGTATAATTTTATAGTCGGAAATACAGGTTACAAGTCGTTTTTGTAAAGGCAGTCATTTCAGTCGAAAGAACGACGTTTATATGACTATTTTGGAAAACATACTTCCACTTTGAGTTTAACCATGATTTTTGGATATAGTTTCATGTTCATAAGAAAAATCATTTTTCCAGAATAACAACTTTTAAATCAAAGTTTATCATAGTTTTTAAGTAACTAACCCAAAACAGCCCGCGGTGTTACTACGACGGTGTATATCCGGTTTTACGGTGTTTTTCGTGTTTTCAGGTTTTAAATCATTAAGTTAGCATATCATATAGATATAGAACATGTGTTTAGTTGATTTTAAAAGTCAAGTTAAAATGATTAACTTTGTTTGCGAGCAAGTTTAGAATTAACTAAACTATGTTCTAGTGATTACGTTTTCAAATCTTCGAATAAGATAGTTATTTATATATGAATTGAATGATGTTACGAACATCATTACTACCTCAAGTATAGTAGGTAAACCTACTGGAAATGACAAAAATAATCTTGATCTTGAATGGATATTTGATGGCTTGGAAGTTCTTGAAGCAGAATCATGACACGAAAACAATTTCAAGTAAGATTATTACTCGAATCAAGATAGTTTATAGTTATAGAAATCGAATCAAAGTTTGGATATGAGTATTACCTTGAATAAGAAAGATAACCTACTGTAAATAAAAAAAGTTTCTTGATCTTGGATGACTAATTGGATTGTATTAGAAAGCTTGGTAGTAATCTAGAAAACTTGAAATGATTCTTGAATGATTTTTCTTATGACGATTATAGATTAGATTTTGAAGTAGAATTTGATGTAGATGAATAAAGGTTGCTAAATATAGATGTGTTCTTGAATGAAAGTGTTTAGGTAGAAATAAAATTAAGATTAAGATTGAAATCAAATGGTCATGGTGATAGAATTATGGACGTGAATATGCATGTATACGTAGTCAAATTTGATTAACTTTTAAGCTTGGAATTTAGTTGCAATAATTCTTACAATTAGTCAAAAGATAAACCCTACATGAAAGACTCCAAATTCCAATCAATTATGGCTCATCATGATGGTTTCCTATTGGTATATACCAATAGTAAATACATCTAGAAGCTGTGTATTGTACGAGTACGAATACGGGTGCATACGAGTAAAATTGTTGATGAAAACGAATGAGAATCAAATTTTTAACACATTTTTAATAGAGCGATATTAACCCAAACAAAAATTTTCCAACAATTTTCCAGCCAGGGGCTCTGCCCCTTGGACCCCGCCAGGGGTTGCCACCCCTTGGACCCCGCTATCGGGGGCGCTGCCCCCGAACTCCCGTCATAATCAAGATAAGTTCAAACAATTGTGCACTCCACACTTTCCCAAACTTGTTCGATATTTATCAAGGTTATTTTTTGTTAACAAATTAATCCCATTACACTTAAATCATATTGGTGACACAAATCACCAACAATGAATATATCTTGATATGATATATATACTTTAAAATGTCGTTACAACGATAATCGTTACATATATGTCTTGTTTTCGAAATTCTTAAGTTAGTATTCTCATCTTACTTGTATAGTTCATTGTTAATACTCTCAATGATATACTTAATTATCATTTTATCATGTTAAATATAGTATATCAATATCTTAATACAATACATAAGTATTTAGTAAGACGTTGTTATAATGATAATCGTTATGTATATCGTTTCGAGCTTCATAATTCAATATTCTCATTTTTTATGTATATCACACATTGTTAATATACTTATTGAGATACTTACCTATCATAATCTCATGTTAACCATATATATGTCCATATATATATATCATCATGTCGTTTTTACAAGTTTTAACGTTCGTGAATCGCTGGTCAACTTGGGTGGTCAATTGTCAACATGAAACTCATTTCAAATAATCAAGTCTTAACAAGTTTGATTGCTTAACATGTTGAAAACATTTAATCATGCAAATATAGGTTTCATTTAATATATAATCATGGAATAATCATGGAAAAGTTCGGGTCACTACAGTACCTACCCGTTAAATAAATTTCGTCCCGAAATTTCAAGCTGTTAGAAGTGTTGACGCATCTTCTGGAAATAGGTGCGGGTATTTCTTCTTCATCTGATCTTCACGTTCCCAGGTGAACTCGGTTCCTCTACGAGCATTCCATCGAACCTTAACAATTGGTATTTTATTTTGCTTAAGTCTTTTAACCTCATGATCCATTATTTTGACGGGTTCTTCGATGAATTGAAGTTTTTCATTGATTTGGATTTCGTCTAGAGGAATAGTGAGATCTTCTTTAGCAAAACATTTCTTCAAATTCGAGACGTGGAAAGTGTTATGTACAGCCGCAATTTGTTGAGGTAACTCAAGTCGGTAAGCTACTGGTCCGACACGATCAATAATCTTGAATGGTCCAATATACCTTGGATTTAATTTCCCTCGTTTACCAAATCGAACAACGCCTTTCCAAGGTGCAACTTTAAGCATCACCATCTCTCCAATTTCAAATTCTATATCTTTTCTTTTAATGTCAGCGTAGCTCTTTTGTCGACTTTGGGTGGTTTTCAACCGTTGTTGAATTTGGATGATCTTCTTGGTAGTTTCTTGTATTATCTCCGGACCCGTAATCTGTCTATCCCCCACTTCACTCCAACAAATCGGAGACCTGCACTTTCTACCATAAAGTGCTTCAAACGGCGCCATCTCAATGCTTGAATGGTAGTTGTTGTTGTAGGAAAATTCTGCTAACGGAAGGTGTCGATCGTAACTGTTTTCGAAATCAATAACACATGCTCGTAGCATGTCTTCAAGCATTTATATCATCCTTTCGCTCTGCCCATCAGTTTGTGGATGATAGGCAGTACTCATGTCTAGACGAGTTCCTAATGCTTCCTGTAATGTCTGCCAGAATCTTGAAATAAATCTGCCATCCCTATCAGATATAATAGAGATTGGTATTCCATGTCTGGAGATGACTTTCTTCAAATACAGTCGTGCTAACTTCTTCATCTTGTCATCTTCTCTTATTGGCAGGAAGTGTGCTGATTGTGACAACCCGGAAATTTTCAACCAAATTTAAACTTTAATCTTTATATGTTTCCGACACGATAAGCAATATTTGTTAAGTTACATTGCAAGAATTTTAAACTATGTTCATACATTCATTCAACCTCGACCAAGTTCTAACGATTCACGAATCATTAAACGAATATGATTATATATGTATATGTGTATATATATTATAACTTGAAACGTAAACAAAATATTAGATTAAATACTTTATATGATTGTATCTGTTTCAAAATGTTTATCAATTGAATTAGAAGATAAGATCAAATGATTGAATTATCAGATATATTGAATTATGATTACAAGTCTCTGTTGAAAGGCCCACGTTGATTTGAGAAATCTTTCCATTTTAACAATATTCGGAAAATGGAAAAGTGATTTATAAATAAGAACAAATTGTCAATCATTGAGAACTAGACAAAGGATACTGGAAGATTGAATCTCATAAAGACTCGATTGATCTATTTAGTTTCAAACGTACAAAAACGTTTTCAGTTTAAAAAGAACTTTATTATTAAAACGTATATAACTTTTATAAATATCTAGAACCACTTTTGACAACTCATTACTTAACTAGTATAATAAAGATAACGATATTTATATTTTATTTTATTAAATATATATAACGATTTAAATTAATATTATATATATTTATACACGTATTATACGTACATAGTTTTATACTTTTACTATACTTAAATTTTACCTTTACTTTATTTTTACTTTACTTTAACTTTAATAATTCACTTTAATAATTCATACTTTAATAATTCACTTTAATAATTCATACTTTAATAATTCACTTTAATAATTCACTTTAATAATTCACTTTAATAATTCATACTTTAATAATTCACTTTAATAATTCACTTTAATAATTCAAGAATCTATTATAAATAGAATTCAATAGGTTTCATTATTTCATAGAAACTTGAAAATATTTTTCTCTAAACTCTCTCAATCGATTTACATATATATATTTACTCCGTATTATTTCAAGATATTATTAGTATACATAAAATATTACGACGGAGTGCTGTCCGAGTGATTTCAAAATTGTTTTTCGAGTAGAATAGGATTAAGGAAATTATGGGTTATAGCTATGGAAGTGATTGAGTATGGTTCATGGGTATGCTCGTGAGGTCAATATAGTGTTTATCATTTCTGTTGCGTCTACGTACCTTTCCTGCAATACTGAATCTCAATATTGATATGTGAGTACTCATAATTTAACTTTTACATACTAATAGTGTATCCTTGACTAGTGCTCGAGTATTTAGGATTATGCATGCTCGTACTTTTGATATTGCCCTTAGACAGGTTAGGTTGAATATTGAATTAGTTACACTTGCGGTTGAGATAAGGTATAAGATATGCATGTCCTTGGAAAGCTAGCGAAAAATTAAGAACTTTTCCTTTAGATATCGAATGGTTTCGATGAACGGATTAGAAGTTATAATCAATTGAATTTTCGATATTTTTATTAAAAATGATTATTATTATTATTATCGTCGTTTTTATCATCATTCTAGTTTTATCTTATTATTATCATTATTATTATCTTTATCAATAAAAGGGATTTATCATTAAAAATTGTTATTTTTTTATCGTTATTATCGTTAAAGTTGTAATTAGTATTATTATTATTATCCAATTATTATTATTATTATTATTATTATTATTATTATTATTATTATTAGTATTATTATTATTATTATCATTATTAATATATATATATCATTATTTAAAAATGGTTATTGTTATTGTTGTTATTATTATTACTATATTATCATCAAGATAATTATTAGTATTATCGTTAATAATGTTATAGTAACTATCATTATTAATATTAGTGTAATTAAAATAAATATTTGTAACACCTAATTATTTTGATTACTATTATTATCATTATTATGAACACGATATAAAAGATGATTCAAAGCTATTAAATGAAACGATTAGGAAATAATGAGTAAGAGTATCATGATGAAATTAAAATATTATAAGATATTGATTTAGATAAAATTATCGTTCTTATTATTTTTATCATTACTATTATTATTAAAAGTATCGTTAGTATTAAAACTATCATTTTAACAAAAATTATCATCTTAATAGAAATGTCATTGTTACTATAAAATATCATTATTATTATTATTTTAAATAGAATTATTATTTTAAAGATAATATTAATAATTATCATAAATATTAAAGTTAGAATTATCGTTTTATCATAATGTCATCTTAGTAATTATAAATATTGATATTTTTATAATAATAATTATTATTACAAAATAATACAACTTTTACTTACTATCATTATAGATATTATTTTATCAAATAAATATGTGATACAAACATATTTTACTACGTGTAATAACTTACTTTAATAATACATATCATATTATCTTTATGATATTAAATGAACCCTATAAATTTTATTACTTAATATATATAAAAGTATATTTTATTATATAAATTTAATATAAAATTTTATTTATTAATAAATAAATTATATTATTTATATTTACTCTAATAAATCTTTTAAAAATATAAAACGACGATATTTAAACTATATATTAATCATGTATAGATTTTTGGAAATTATTTTGAGTCAAATTTACTTTTGTTGACTTTTGCATATTAGTCTCGAGCATTAGAATTGTGGTACACTATGACTTGACCTAATTTGTTAGACAAATATTGACCAACACATAATTATATATAATTAATTTAGGTTCGTGAATCCGAGGCCAACCTTGCACTTGTTCAATGACGTTATATGTATTTTTACTACGAAATACAGTATGGTGAGTTTCATTTGCCTTTTTACCCTTTATATTTTTGGGACTGAGAATACATGCGCTTTTATAAATGTTTGACGAAATAGACACAAGTAATTGAAACTACATTCTATGGTTGAATTATCGAAATCGAATATGCCCCTTTTTATTAAAGTCTGGTAATCTAAGAATTAGGGAACAGACACCCTAATTGACGCGAATCCTAAAGATAGATCTATTGGGCCTAACAAACCCCATCCAAAGTACCGGATGCTTTAGTACTTTGAAATTTATATCATGTCCGAAGGAGGATCCCGGAATGATAGGGGATATTCTTATATGTATCTAGTTAATGTCGGTTACCAGGTGTTCACCATATGAATGATTATTTTTTTCTCTATGCATGGGACGTATATTTATGAGAACTGGAAATGAAATTCTTGTGGTCTATTAAAATGATAGAAATAAATGATTATGATAAACTAATGAACTCACCAACCTTTTGGTTGACACTTTAAAGCATGTTTATTCTCAGGCGTTAAAGAAATCTTCCGCTGTGCATTTGCTCATTTTAAAGATATTACTTGGAGTCTTTCAAAGCATATTTCGAAGAACGTTGCATTCGAGTCATTGAATTCATCAAAGATTATTATTAAATCAATTTATAGTTGGATAGTGGATATTATGAAATGGTATGCATGCCTGTAAAATTTCGATGTAAAGAAAGTTTGTCTTTTAAAAACGAATGCAATGTTTGTAAAATGTATCATATAGAGGTCAAATACCTTGCAATGTAATCAACTATTGTGAATCGTTTATAATGTATATGAACGTGTCCTTTCAGTTGGTATCAGAGCGGTGGTCTTAGCGAACCAGGTCTGCATTAGTGTATCTAACTGATAAGTCGATAGGATGCATTAGTGAGTCTGGACTTCGACCGTGTCTGCATGTCAAAAGTTTTGGTTATCATTTTGTGTCAAAAATTAACTACTTATCATCCTCAGGAAATTACCTGCTTATCATTTTTAGTCTAAGACACGTCTTGCTGCATTGATTGCATGAATAGTGTATAGACAAAAATTCATATCTTAGCATATCTGCTAAATCATATCTTATCGTATCTGTTACTTTAAACTTTGCCTGACATATCCCGCAAAGTCCTCCATAATCTACGAAATCTTTTGATCTATATATATATATATATATATATATATATATATATATATATATATATATATATATATATATATATATATATATATATATATTCTATGTAATTAGAATACCATCCGTTAGCCAAAATCATTTCATATCAAAAAAAAAAATCCTTTATCCAATCGTACGAAATGGAATTCGTCATCAGTTCAAGTCACTCAGATTCCGAAATGGAATCCCATTCAAGCTCCGAAAGCAGTGTGACCGGAATAGATCAACCAATCAGTCATCACCTATTCTGGATGAATTGGGGATGGGTTCGTAGCCTCCTCAATCATTGAAGACAAGAAGAAGGTGATCCCTTCCATTCACCACATTACCCTCTTGACGAAGAACCTGAAGCACTTACCAGCAAACCTGTCCGAAACACCATTTTCTCGCTCATTTCCAGAGTATCTCGTCACGATTATATATTACATCAAATTTTAGATTTTATTTATCCGCTCGTCTGAACCGACAATCACCCCGGTGTAATAGAAGAATTCAACGAGCTTCGCGCTCGGGTAGTGGCTTTGGAGAATATGGTGCAGAGATTATAAATACCAGCAGCAGCATCAGCAGCATAATTAGTACCACCATCATCAACACCAACAGTACCATTACCACAACCGCGTCGTAAACCTCAACTTCACAATCTATCCCACGAGCATCAACGTCATACGCACCATAGATACCAAGGAGTACCAACAACAATAACTGACGAAGTATTAATTCATAACTTCATTGGAGAAACATTCCGCGGCGATTATGTAATCTCTAAAGTCTTAGAAATTATCTAATCTAGCCCTAACCATAAATTAGTTAAGCGAACCAAAATGATAGAAGGAAGAGTAGAAACTCTGACAAAAATGGTGTGTGATTAACAAGCTAAACTTGCTTTACCAACAGCATCAACAGTACCGTCAGCGTTACCAGCATCGTCAGTACAGTCAACATCCGAATCAACAACACCGATAACATCACAAACTCCGTCAGTTCAAGAATCACTGTGGACATCATTACGAATCAATAACGTGTATATTGTATCAACGAGTTATGAAGAATTAACTCATTCCCTCTGAAGAAATTATATGTATATTATATATATATATATATATATATATATATATATATATATATATATATATATATATATATATATATATATATATATATATATATATATATATATATATATATATATTTTGAAATAAATCTTTCCGTGCTAAGCTATTGTGTGTGAATCTTAACTACTCGGTTAATTCATATTACAAATATGCAATAATGTACGTCCTTCGGCCGCAACTTAACCAGCGTTAACTACAATCTCTGTCGCAATTTAACAAATTCCAATTCATAATAAATCAAGTATATATTTGATTTTACACTTTCATCATCGATGTACCCGAAACTTTTCAGATAACATCATTCGTACTTTGCGAAATTCACAAGAATTCCACGAACCGAACATCATACATCAACAAATAACGAAGTATTGATTCATAATTTCAATGTCATTAAAGAAATACTGCGTAAAAGTTATGTACTTTTTAAAGCCTTTAGGGATTATTCAATTCTAGTTTCAACCGTAAATCAAATGAGTTTAATTTAACATTAACTCATTAAATCTATGTTACATCTGAAGAAAATATACATATATATATATTTTCATAAAGACTGTAATAAAATTCTTTTGTACAAAATATTAATTGTGAAATTTTTTTAACGGGTAGGTAATACCCGAGAGATATATAAATTCACAATTAATATGTTACATTCTTCGAATCTGATTCAGTAAATCATCCATTATACTCCCTACTTTCACAACAATATACATTCTTTTATAGAAATCAAAACAACCATACTCATTCAAAATTTAATTACATATTCTGATTTTGAAATCTCAAAATTCAACTTGAGATATGACCAAAATCATCACTCTTAGATCCTTACATCTTTCACAAGCTATATTTTAACTTCAAAACTGTGTTAGAACATCAAATGTATGTTAACGATTACAATCTGTGTTCAAACCCTTCGAAAATTTCTAAAGACACTTCGAATGATGAGAAATCGAGATGATGATCCAACCACATGTTACCCACAGTTATGTACCCGAAAAACTCTTGAAACCAAAGTAAAAGTTTAAATAACGTATCCACGTCAGATTCTTTGGCATTTATTAGCAAAAATAACTTTGCGACTCCTATTCAAAGTAGCCAGTTTTGTCACAGCTCCAGCAAGTCAACTTCGACTTTTCAGTCAGACTAACCTTATTATATCCTTGAGATATACACCATCGTTACCAGGGAACCTTTTACATTTCACCACATTATTAGCAGATGTACCAACAACTTCATTACCCTTTGACTTTAGCCTCTCCAAAAAGTCATTATAATTATTCATTGAAACTCCATCATTTACTCATTTGCATCTTGTAATGAGAATTGCCATACGAATCATTGGGTATTAGCAATCAGTATTTTGAAATCTCGCAGGATGTCTACGCCAACAGTTATATGTGTATATATAACGTCTATCTTCTGGACTTAATTTGAATGTGAAGTTTCTGAAAAACACTCCGAACTACGAATTGGTTCTCCGAAAATGAAAAAAAAAATGCTGATGAAGCAGCAAAAACTATAAATGACTTTAAACGGTAAAAGCTGGATGATAATGATGAAGTGTGCTGGCAAAGCGCAGAAAAAGAGAAGTTTTGGAACTGGAAACAGGATTGAGCAAAGTATGAATGAGGCTGTGGACAAATCACAAAGACTGAACTTGACTTCAAAGAATCCAAATGATTCAGTATCTGCTGAAGTCATTAACGAATACCTTGCTTCTGACTCTAAACTCCTGCGGACAATATCCTTCATCATCCTCTGATATTAGAAATTCTAAGATATCATCGTATCTTTCATTATAAATATCCTCCATATTTCTGAAGATATTTTCATAATTATTCTTATTTGAAATTATTTACCTCTTCGCGCTATCTGTATTACATCATAAAAGAAACTATTTTAGTTTCTAAATTCTGAAACATTCGAGTTTAAAATAGGAATATTTTAGAAGAAGTGTTGGGAGCTGAAGCATGAGTTAATATAATATAATGACACTTGATCAACGTAATTATATTACAGTAAGTCATGCTGAGTTTCTAAATGAAACGTGATGATTCACAGATCATAACATCATCATGTGCCATGTTATACGACTCTTGTATTCTATTTAACCTCTAAAATATCAAGAAAAAAATTTCTTGATGATTCGGCCTTTTCCAAGGTATTCTGGTAATTTGACAAGTCAAGATCGTGCCATCACAATTTCCTTCCTAGAACATTAACAATGTTCATTCCGAAATTCATATCTGCGAATTTTGAACCATTACAAGCGGTGTTTAATCGCAAGAAGAAGAAACAAAAGGACAAAACTCCGAAATAGAAATTGGGGTATAAATTACAGCAAATAAAAGAGAGCATTAACTGTGAATGATAATGATTATAGAAGACAGAAGCAGAGACTTTGAAATATAAGGGAACATATAAATCCTAACGACAAACCAGAAATTATAAACCATATATATCGATGCATATAGCAATATAAAGACACGGGAGAACTAGAAACACTATAAACCCAAGAGTATAGTAGAAGTAAATAGATTCTTCCGGCGGTAGATGAAAAAGAAGAATGACCGATATGAAAGTTAGAAGTATATCGAGAATCAGAACTGGATGGAGCATATTGATGAATACTTTAAAATATGAGGTGAAGGGGAAAGAATAGAAGGTGATGAAACATGACTAGGAACTTAGAAATTAACAGATTTAACTCACACAATGGCGGAATAAGTGAATCAAACCCTCTAGTGAATAGGTTAAGTTTTTTTTGATTAATTTAGTCAAACCACAACTAAATCAAGTGTGATTAGATCAACACCTAGAGCTATTATTCACCACCTGGGTGATTTGGACTGAGAGAGAATCGGAGGAGCTCACCAGATCTGAGTGTGTGTAATAAATGAGAGGCTTAACCTAAAATGAAGAACATAAGACTTTATATACCCCTGCTATTGACTCACCCATACGATTCATTCATCATACGTACGAGTTGGCTTCATCAGCCGTACGGGTGATCACTCACTCGTGTCTTCTCATTTAGGTTGTGATTGTGACTTAGCTCGGCATCAACCGTACGTATGAGCCTGTCAGCCGTACTAGTGAGGCTTCACTTATACGTCTGACTAAGTCTAACATAGTCAAACATCTAAATCTCGTTCCTGCAGTTCCTGTAACCACATACAAACATGGATAGGATAGTAACGAGCAATCATGGTGGCATGTAAACTGTTGTACCTGCAATGGACATGGGTAGATGTCTAGGGACTTGAATAAAATGCATCAATAGAAGGTGTGAGTTGTAAGGAAATGAAGGAGGTGAATTTATAAGAAAATCTTTGACAGAACAATTAAAATGGACGATCGCATTTAAAGCGGCTCCTAATTCCCTTGATTACCGGAGAGTCAAATCTTATTAAGAAGATTTTCTTCAAATCCCTTGAAATCTGGGAATCAATCATATCTACGTCAAATGATAAGATGAATCTACACTTACTCATTTCACTCTTCTATGTTAGCTTCATTCATACTCTTCATATAAATGGATTGTTTATCCAAATTATTCGCTGATGATAAATCTCTAATTTTTAGCCCGTATGCATCATGAAAATATACTTATTATCATTCACGACCTTTCCACTCAAATTTTGGGACGAAATTTCTTTAACGGGTAGGTACTGTGACAACCCGGAAATTTTCAACCAAATTTAAACTTTAATCTTTATATGTTTCCGACACGATAAGCAATATTTGTTAAGTTACATTGCAAAAATTTAAACTATGTTCATACATTCATTCAACCTCGACCAAGTTCTAACGATTCACGAACCATTAAACGAAAATGATTATATATGTATATGTGTATATATATTATAACTTGAAACGTAAACAAAATATTAGATTAAATACTTTATATGATTGTATCTATTTCAAAATGTTTATCAATTGAATTAGAAATAAGATCAAATGATTGAATTATCATATATATTAAATTATGATTACAAGTCTCTGTTGAAAGGCCCACGTTGATTTGAGAAATCTTTCCATTTTAACAATATTCGGAAAATGGTAAAGTGATTTATAAATAAGAACAAATTATCAATCATTGAGAACTAGACAAAGGATAGTGGAAGATTGAATCTCATAAAGACTCGATTGATCTATTTAGTTTCAAACGTACAAAAACGTTTTCAGTTTAAAAAGAACTTTATTATTAAAACGTATATAACTTTTATAAATATCTAGAACCACTTTTGACAACTCATTACTTAACTAGTATAATAAAGATAACGATATTTATATTTTATTTTATTAAATATATATAACGATTTAAATTAATATTATATATATTTATACGCGTATTATACGTACATAGTTTTATACTTTTACTATACTTAAATTTTACCTTTACTTTATTTTTACTTTACTTTAACTTTAATAATTCACTTTAATAATTCATACTTTAATAATTCACTTTAATAATTCACTTTAATAATTCACTTTAATAATTCATACTTTAATAATTCACTTTAATAATTCATACTTTAATAATTCACTTTAATAATTTAAAAATCTATTATAAATAGAATTCAATAGGTTTCATTATTTCATAGAAACTTGAAAATATTTTTCTCTAAACTCTCTCAATCGATTTACATATATATATTTACTCCGTATTATTTCAAGATATTATTAGTATACATAAAATATTACGACGGAGTGCTGTCCGCGTGATTTCCAAATTGTTTTTCGAGTAGGATAGGATTAAGGAAATTATGGGTTATAGCTATGGAGGTGATTGAGTATGGTTCATGGGTATGCTCGTGAGGTCAATATAGTGTTTATCATTTCCGTTGCGTCTACGTACCTTTCCTGCAATACTGAATCTCAATATTGATATGTGAGTACTCATAATTTAACTTTTACATACTAATAGTGTATCCCTGACTAGTGCTCGAGTATTTAGGATTATGCATGCTTGTACTTTTGATATTGCCCTTAGACAGGTTAGGTTGAATATTGAATTAGTTACACTTGCGGTTGAGATAAGGTATAAGATATGCATGTCCTTGGAAAGATAGCGAAAAATTAAGAACTTTTCCTTTAGATATCGAATGGTTTCGATGAACGGATTAGAAGTTATAATCAATTGAATTTTCGATATTTTTATTAAAAATGATTATTATTATCGTCGTTTTTATCATCGTTCATGTTTTATCTTATTAATATCATTATTATTATCTTTATCAATAAAAGGGATTTATCATTAAAAATTGTTATTTTTTTATCGTTATTATCGTTAAAGTTATAATTAGTATTATTATTATTATCCAATTATTATTATTATTATTATTATTATTATTATTATTATTATTATTATTATTATTATTATTATTATTATTATTATTATTATTATTATTATTATTAGTATTATTATTATTATTATCATTATTAATATATATATATCATTATTTAAAAATGGTTATTGTTATTGTTGTTATTATTATTACTATATTATCATCAAGATAATTATTAGTATTATCGTTAATAATGTTATAGTAACTATCATTATTAATATTAGTGTAATTAAAATAAATATTTGTAACACCTAATTATTTTGATTACTATTATTATCATTATTATGAACACGATATAAAAGACGATTCAAAGCTATTAAATGAAACGATTAGGAAATAATGAGTAAGAGTATCATGATGAAATTAAAATATTATAAGATATTGATTTAGATAAAATTATCGTTCTTATTATTTTTATCATTACTATTATTATTAAAAGTATCGTTAGTATTAAAACTATCATTTTAACAAAAATTATCATCTTAATAGAAATATCATTGTTACTATAAAATATCATTATTATTATTATTTTAAATAGAATTATTATTTTAAAGATAATATTAAAAATTATCGTAAATATTAAAGTTAGAATTATCGTTTTATCATAATGTCATCTTAGTAATTATAAATATTGATATTTTTATAATAATAATTATTATTACAAAATAATACAACTTTTACTTACTATCATTATAGATATTATTTTATCAAATAAATATGTGATACAAACATATTTTACTATGTGTAATAACTTACTTTAATAATACCTATCATATTATCTTTATGATATTAAATGAACCCTATAAATTTTATTACTTAATATATATAAAAGTATATTTTATTATATAAATTTAATATAAAATTTTATTTATTAATAAATAAATTATATTATTTATATTTACTCTAATAAATCTTTTAAAAATATAAAACGACGATATTTAAACTATATATTAATCATGTATAGATTTTTGGAAATTATTTTGAGTCAAATTTACTTTTGTTGACTTTTGCATATTAGTCTCGAGCATTAGGATTGTGGTACACTATGACTTGACCTAATTTGTTAGACAAATATTGACCAACACATAATTATATATAATTAATTTAGGTTCGTGAATTCGAGGCCAACCTTGCACTTGTTCAATGACGTTATATGTATTTTTACTACGAAATACAGTATGGTGAGTTTCATTTGCCTTTTTACCCTTTATATTTTTGGGACTGAGAATACATGCGCTTTTATAAATGTTTGACGAAATAGACACAAGTAATTGAAACTACATTCTATGGTTGAATTATCGAAATCGAATATGCCCCTTTTTATTAAAGTCTGGTAATCTAAGAATTAGGGAACAGACACCCTAATTGACGCGAATCCTAAAGATAGATCTATTGGGCCTAACAAACCCCATCCAAAGTACCGGATGCTTTAGTACTTCGAAATTTATATCATGTCCGAAGGAGGATCCCGGAATGATAGGGGATATTCTTATATGTATCTAGTTAATGTCGGTTACCAGGTGTTCACCATATGAATGATTATTTTTGTCTCTATGCATGGGATGTATATTTATGAGAACTGGAAATGAAATTCTTGTGGTCTATTAAAATGATAGAAATAAATGATTATGATAAACTAATGAACTCACCAACCTTTTGGTTGACACTTTAAAGCATGTTTATTCTCAGGTGTTAAAGAAATCTTCCGCTGTGCATTTGCTCATTTTAAAGATATTACTTGGAGTCTTTCAAAGCATATTTCGAAGAACGTTGCATTCGAGTCATTGAATTCATCAAAGATTATTATTAAATCAATTTATAGTTGGATAGTGGATATTATGAAATGGTATGCATGCCTTTAAATTTTCAATGTAAAGAAAGTTTGTCTTTTAAAAACGAATGCAATGTTTGTAAAATGTATCATATAGAGGTCAAATACCTTGCAATGTAATCAACTATTGTGAATCGTTTATAATGTATATGAACGGGTCCTTTCACTGATTTGGTGAGACGATCAACTATTACCCAAATAGTATCAAAACCACTTGCATTCCTTGGCAATTTAGTGATGAAATCAATGGTAATGTTTTCCCATTTCCATTTCAGGATTTCGGGTTGTTGAAGTAGATCTGATGGTTTCTGATGCTCCGATTTGACCTTAGAACACGTCAAACACTCTCCTACGTATTTAGCAACATTGGCTTTCATACCCGGCCACCAAAAATGTTTCTTGAGATCCTTGTACATCTTCCCCGTTCCAGGATGTATTGAGTATCTGGTTTTATGAGCTTCTCTAAGTACCATTTCTCTCATATCTCCAAATTTTGGTACCCAAATACTTTCAGCCCTATACCGGGTTCCGTCTTCCCGAATATTAAGATGCTTCTCCGATCCTTTGGGTATTTCATCCTTTAAATTTCCCTCTTTTAAAACTCCTTGTTGCGCCTCCTTTATTTGAGTAGTAAGGTTATTGTGAATCATTATATTCATAGCTTTTACTCGAATGGGTTCTCTGTCCTTTCTGCTCAAGGCGTCGGCTACCACATTTTCCTTCCCCGGGTGCTAACAAATCTCAAAGTCGTAATCATTCAACAATTCAATCCACCTGCGCTGCCTCATGTTCAGTTGTTTCTGATTGAATATGTGTTGAAGACTTTTGTGGTCGGTATATATAATACTTTTAACCCCATATAAGTAGTGCCTCCAAGTCTTTAATGCAAAAACAACCGTGCCTAATTCCAAATCATGCGTCGTATAATTCTGCTCGTGAATCTTCAATTGTCTAGAGCATAAGCAATTACTTTCGTTCGTTGCATTAATACACAACTGAGACCTTGCTTTTAGGTGTCACAATATATCACAAAATCATCATTCCCTTCAGGTAATGACAATATAGGTCCCGTAGTTAACTTTTTCTTCAACAATTGAAACGCTTTCTCTTGTTCATCCTTCCATTCAAATTTCCTCCCTTTATGCGTTAATGCAGTCAAGGTTTTGCTATTCTGGAAAAATCTTGGATGAACCTTCTGTAGGAACCAGCTAGTCCTAAAAATTGGCGTATATGCTTTAGAGTTTTCAGGATTTCCCACTTTTCAACGGTTTCAATCTTTGCTGGATCCACCTGAATACCTTCTTTGTTCACTATATGACCGAGGAATTGAACTTCTTCCAACCAAAATGCACATTTTGAAAACTTAGCGTACAGTTTTTCTTTTCTTAACAACTCTAGCACTTTTCTCAAATGTTCTTCATGCTCTTGGTCATTCTTTGAGTAAATAAGTATGTCATCGTTGAAAACAATGACAAACTTGTCAAGGTATGGTCCACACACTCGGTTCATGAGGTCCATGAACACAGCTGGTGCGTTAGTCAACCCAAACAGCATAACCATAAACTCGTAATGATCGTAACCCGTCCTAAAAGCAGTCTTTGGAATATCATCCTCCTTCACCCGCATTTGATGATACCCAGAATGTAAATCAATCTTCGAATAAATCAACGAGCATTGTAGTTGATCAAATAAATCGTCGATTCTCGGTAGTGGGTAGCGGTTCTTGATGTTAAGTTTGTTCAACTCTCGGTAGTCGATACATAACCTAAATGTACCATTCGTCTTCTTGACAAACAAAATAGGAGCTCCCCACGGTGATGTGCTTGGTCGAATGAAACCACGCTCTAAAAGTTCTTGTAATTGGGTCTGAAGTTCCTTCATTTCGCTGGGTGCGAGTCTGTATGGAGCACGAGCTATTGGTGCAGCTCCCGGTACAAGGTCTATTTGAAATTCAACGGTTCGATGTAGGGGGTAATCCCGGTAATTCTTTCGAAAATACATCGGGAAATTCGTTTGCGACGAGAGCATCACTGATGTTCTTTTCTTCAGGTTTAACTTCCTCGATGTGTGCTAGAATGATGTAACAACCTTTTCTTATTAGTTTTTGTGCCTTCATACTAATAATAAGATTTAATTTCGCGTTATTCTTTTCTCCGTACACCATTAAAGGTTTTCCTTTTTCACGCACAATGCGAATCACATTTTTGTAACAAACGACTTCTGCTCTCACCTTTTTCAATCAGTCCATGCCAATTATTACATCAAAACTCCCTAACTCGACTGGTATTAAATCAATTTTAAATGTTTCAACAACCTGTTTAATTTCTATATCCTGACATACTTTATCTGCTGTAATTAGTTTACCGTTTGCTAATTCGAGTAAAAATTTATTATCTAAAGACATTAATGGACAATTTAATTTGGCACAAGAATCTCTACTCATATAGCTTCTATCCGCACCCGAATAAAATGAAACATAAGCAGATTTATCGTCAATAAGAAACGTACCCGTAACAAGCTCCGGGTCTTCCTGCGCTTCAGTCGAATTAATGTTGAAGACTCGTCCACGGCCTTGCCCATTATTATTCCCTTGATTAGGGCATGATTTGCTGAAATGGCCCGGCTTTTCGCATCCGTAACAAATAATGGAATTATTTGTTCTGTTATTTTTATATGCCTTTGGACCATAGACATCACACTTCGTTACACTATGTCCGGTTCTATTACACTTGGTACACACTACTACACAAAACTTATCTGGATGATACCCTCCACACCTTAGACATTTATTGTTCTGATTGTTGTTGCCATTGTTGTTATTGATTTGGTTGTTGTTGCAATTGTTATTGTTATTAGGACGGTTATTGTGGTTGTTGTTGTTGTTAGGATAGTTGTTGTTACGTTTGTTTTTGCGAAAAATGGGTCGATTGTAGTTGTGATTGCTGTGTTGGTTGTTGAAGCGATAGTTACTGTTGTTTTGTTGGTGACTCTTGGCACTGTTTTCTTCCCACTTCCTCTTGACTTGTTTCGTGTTGGCTTCTTCGACCACCTGCTCTTTAATTCTTCCCTCAATCTGATTTATAAGTTTATGAGCCATTCGACTTGCTTTTTGTATGGAGGCGGGCTCGTGTGAACTCACATCTTCTTGAATCCTTTCTGGTAACCCTTTTACAAATGCGTCGATTTTCCCTTCTTCATCTTCGAACGCTCCCGAACACAATAGGCACAACTCTGTGAATCGTTGTTCGTACATGGTAATATCAAATCCTTGTGTTTGTAACCCTCTAAGCTCTACCTTGAGCTTATTGAACTCGTTTCTAGGACGGTGTTGCTCGTTCATCAAATGCTTGAATGCTGACCACAGTAGTGCGTAAGCAACATCTTGTCCCACTTGCTCGAGGTAGGTGTTCCACCATGTTAACGCAGTATCTGTGAAGGTATGCGTAGCGTACTTTACTTTGTCTTCTTCACTACATTTACTTATGGAAAACACCAATTCAAGATTTTCAGTCCACCGTTTTAATCCGATTGGACCCTCGGTTCCATCGAATTCCAAAGGTTTACAGGCAGTGAATTCATTGTAGGAGCATCCTACACGATTTCTTGTGGAATTAGTTCCACTGCTAGAACCAGAGTTATTGTTGTTATTTTGCATTGCAGCCTGCACTGCAGCTATGTTCGCAGCAAGGAAAACACGGAAGTCTTCCTCACTCATGTTCAATTTCTGACGAGTCGTCGGTGCCATTTCCTTCAAAAATAGCTAAAAGAATTGAGTTAATCATATAGAATTTAAGAGTAGTCAATAGTATTTCGTAGCATAATATGAACTTATTTATAAAATCTTTTTCTTCATATTAGCATTTTATAGTTTTAATTCGGGTAGTACCTACCCGTTAAGTTCATACTTAGTAGCTATTATACAATTCAATTACTACGATTCTATATGAAAAACTTATTACAATAATATTTCAAGTTCAAACTTTTATACAATATTTTACAAACATACAATACCACTTATTATACATATAGGATGAAATATAACACATAATAACTTTGCTACTCGGCAGCTATAAAGGTAATTCTAATTAATACGCAAGTCGTTCAGCAAAGGCAATAAAGATACGTAATTCATAAGTCCAGAAACAAGTCATGCATTCTGGTTTTACTAAGACGACTTCCCATCCTTGGTCTTGTGGAAAGTAACCATTATGACCATTGGCTAGGCAGCATGTTGTAATGTCGTCAAAAGGACGAGGGTTTCGTAATGTCCAACATCCCCGTAATAATCTAAAAACCTTGTTTCTCACCCCAACTACTGAATCCGTCACTTGTGGGAAGGTTTTATTTAAAAGTTGTAATCCGATGTTCTTTTTCTCACTTTGGTAAGAAGCGAACATCACTAACCCGTAAGTATAACATGCTTCTTTATGTTGCAAGTTAGAAGCTCTTTCTAACTCAAGAAATCCTATGTTGGGATATGTTGAGTCAAAATAGGTTCTTAACCCGTAGCGTAAAATTGCATTTGGGTTCCCCGCATTTAACGCTTTAAAGAAAACACGGCGTAACTTACGGTCTCCCTAATGTGATATACCCCACCTATCAAAGGAAAGCCTTTTATAAACTAAGGCATTTCTGGAAAGTCTTTCAAATGTTTGACAAGTTAATTTTGCCATAACTAAATGTGCTGATGAATTCTGATCGACTCTAGACAAGATTTCCTCAATCATATCCTCTGGTAGGTCTTCTAAAATATTCGGTTGTCTACCCTTAATGTCCAAGGATTAGATTCGCAAAAGATAATTAACAAACAATACAAGCAATTTTTACATAGAACATAAAAGTACAAGCACACTACAATACATATAATACACAACGTGATTACAACCCTCTAATCTTAATCACTGGTTTCTTCTTCTTCGGACTTGGTTTGTTTTCCTAATTTTCTAGGGATATATGGTGTTCCTCTAATACGAGCCGTCGATTTCCACAATGGTTTAGAAAAACCTGGTGGTTTAGAGGTTCCCGGGTTATTGATACAATTTAGGAAATACGGATGTTGCCGATACATATAAAGTTCATCGGGGTTGGAATCAGGTTTCTCTATTTTTATACCTTTTCCCTTATTATTTTCTTTTGCTTTATTAAATTGGGTCGAGGTAATTTCTATAACATCATCAGAATCCTCATCGGGATCCGATTCATCGGAAAATTAGTAATCTTCCCAATATTTTGCTTCCTCGGCGGAAACACCATTGACCATTTTTAATTTTGGACCATTGGTTGAGGATCTTCTTTTATTTAATCGTTTTACTGTAGGTATTAATATTTCATTCTCCGAAACCTCTTCTTCTTCTGGTTCATCTTCTTCCAGTTCCTCCTCTTCCGGTTCCTCCTCTTCCGGTTCTTCCTCTTCCGGTTCTTCCTCGGGAATTTGTGAATCTTCCCAAAATATATTCGACTCTTCATTATTATTAGGTGAGTCGATGGGATTTGTACTAGAGGTAGACATCTATCACACAATATCAAACACGTTAAGAGATTAATATATCGCATAATATTTACATGTTAATAATATATAGTTTCCAACAAAAAGTGTTAAGCAATCGTTTTTAAAGAAAACACGGTCGAAGTCCAGACTCACTAATGCATCCTAACAAACTCGGTAAGACACACTAATGCTATTTTCTGGTTCTCTAAGACCAACGCTCGGATACCAACTGAAATGACCCATTCATATTGATTATAAATGTTCCATATTAATTGATTTCGTTGCGAAGTTTTGACCTCTATATGAGACGTTTTTCAAAGACTTCATTCGATTTTTAAAACAAACCATAACCTTTAAAATATTACGACGATTATCAAATAATGATAATCTAAAATATAGCATTTTCACATGACCATTACATAATGGTTTACAATAATATTACACAACAATATATATGTCTTCGAATGCAGTTTTTAAACAATATTATACAAGCATACTGACTCCAACTCTTGTCCATAAATTAGCATGCAACAGCGGAAGCTCTAAATAATCACCTGAGAATAAACATGCTTTAAATATCAACAAAAATGTTGGTGAGTTATAGGTTTAACCTATATATCAAATTGTAATAATAGACCACAAGATTTCATCTTTCAATAACATGCAATCTGCATAAAAATCATTCATATGGTTGAACACCTGGTAACCGACATTAACAAATGCATCTAGAATATCCCCATATATAAATATTGAAGTACTAAAGCAGTTCAAATTCTCTGACCGGGGCGTGTCAAAGCCCATAGATCTATCTTTAGGATTCGCGTCAATTGGTGGCAATTATAATTAACACCAATTCTTAGGCTACCAAGTTCAACAAGGGTGATGTCCGGTATAACGATTCAACATAGAATGTAGTTTCAATACTTGTGTCTATTTTGTAAATCATTTTCAAAACTACATGTATTCTCATCGCAAAAATATTAGATAGTAAAAATGGGACTATAACTCACTTTCACAGATTTTCACTTCGTCGAAAAATTAGACTTGGCCACGGGTCGATTCACGAACCTATAACAAATATGTACATATATATCAAAGTATGTTCAAAATATATTTACAACATTTTTAATACTTTTTAATGTTTTAAGTTTATTAAGTCAGTTGTCCTCGTTAGTAACCTACAACTAGTTGTCCACAGTTAGATGTACAGAAATAAATCGATATGTATTATTTTAAAATCAATCCACGACCAATGTATACACATCTCAGGCTAGATCACAACTCAAAGTATATATATTTTTTAGAATCAACCTCAACCCTGTATAGCTAACTCAAACATTACTGCATATAGAGTGTCTAGGGTTGTTCCAAATAATATATATACATGGGTCGGTATGATATGTCAAAACATTTGCATACGTGTCTATGGTATCCCAAGATTACATAATATATTAGAATACATGTATAATACAATATAAGTTAACTAGGATATGATTTGTATAGATTTGTTACAAATTTCACGTAGCTACAACAAGCAAAATTATTCAATCTTGTTTTACCCATAACTTCTTCGTTTTAAATCCGTTTTGAGTGATTCAAGTTGCTATGGTTTCATATTGAACTTAAGTTTATGAATATAAACAGAAAAAGTATAAGTTTATAGTCGGAAATACATGTTACAAGTCGTTTTTGTAAAGGTAGTCATTTCAGTCGAAAGAACGACGTCTAGATGACCATTTTGGAAAACATACTTCCACTTTGAGTTTAACCATGATTTTTGGATATAGTTTCATGTTCATAAGAAAAATCATTTTCCCAGAAGAACAACTTTTAAATCAAAGTTTATCATAGTTTTTAATTAACTAACCCAAAACAGCCCGCGGTGTTACTACGACGGTGTATATCCGGTTTTACGGTGTTTTCCATGTTTTCAGGTTTTAAATCATTAAGTTAGCATATCATATAGATATAGAACATGTGTTTAGTTGATTTTAAAAGTCAAGTTAGAAGGATTAACTTTGTTTGCGAAGAAATTTAGAATTAACTAAACTATGTTCTAGTGATTACATTTTCAAATCTTCGAATAAGATAGTTATTTATATATGAATCGAATGATGTTACGAACATCATTACTACCTAAAGTATAGTAGGTAAACCTACTGGAAATGACAAAAATAATCTTGAGCTTGAATGGATCTTTGATGGCTTGGAAGTTCTTGAAGATGAATCATGACACGAAAACAATTTCAAGTAAGATTATTACTCGAATCAAGATAGTTTATAGTTATAGAAATCGAATCAAAGTTTGGATATGAGTATTACCTTGAATAAGAAAGATAACCTACTATAAATAAAAAAGGTTTCTTGATCTTGGATGACTACTTGGATTGGATTAGAAAGCTTAGTAGTAATCTAGTAAACTTGAAATGATTCTTGAATGATTTTTCTTATGATGATTATAGATTAGATTTTGAAGTAGAATTTGATGTAGATGGAGAAAGGTTGTTGAATATAGATGTGTTCTTGAATGAAAGTGTTTAGGTAGAAAGAAAATTAAGATTAAGATTGAAATTAAATGGTTATGGTGATAGAATTATGGACGTGAATATGCATGTATATGTAGTCAAATTTGATTAACTTTTAAGCTTGGAATTTAGTTGCAATAATTCTTACAATTAGTCAAAAGATAAACCCTATATGAAAGACTTCAAATTCCAATCAATTATGGCTGATCATGATGGTTTCCTATTGGTATATACCAATAGTAAATACATCTAGAATCTGTGTATTGTACGAGTATGAATACGGGTGCATACGAGTAAAATTGTTAATGAAAATGAATGAGAATGAAATTGTAAGTATTTTTGCTAAGTAGAAGTACTTTGATATGTGTCTTAGTTAACGATCTTATTTAATGTTGTTGAAATCTTAAAATCAAATTTTTAACACATTTTTAATAGAGCGATATCAAATTTTTAACACATTTTTAATATAGCGATTTTTAATAGAACCATGGGCTCTGCCCCTTGGACCCCGCCAGGGGTTGCCACCCCTTGGACCCCGCTATCGGGGGCGCTGCCCCCGAACCCCCGTCATAATCAAGATAAGTTCAAACAATTGTGCACTCCACACTTTCCCAAATTTGTTCGATATTTATCAAGGTTATTTTTGGTTAACAAATTAATCCCATTAAACTTAAATCATATTGGTGACACAAATTACCAACAATGAATATATCTTGATATGATATATATACTTTAAAATGTCGTTACAACGATAATCGTTACATATATGTCTCGTTTTCGAAATTCTTAAGTTAGTAGTCTCATCTTACTTGTATAGTTCATTGTTAATACACTCAATGATATACTTAATTATCATTTTATCATGTTAAATATAGTATATCAATATCTTAATACAATACATATGTATTTAGTAATATGTTGTTATAACGATAATCGTTATGTATATCGTTTCGAGCTTCATAATTCAATATTCTCATTTTTTATGTATATCACACATTGTTATTATACTTATTGAGATACTTACCTATCATAATCTCATGTTAACCATATATATGCCTATATATATATATATATATCATCATGTCGTTTTTACAAGTTTTAACGTTCGTGAATCGCTGGTCAACTTGGGTGGTCAATTGTCTACATGAAACTCATTTCAAATAATCAAGTCTTAACAAAATTGATTGCTTAACATGTTGGAAACATTTAATCATGCAAATATAGTTTTCATTTAATATATAATCATGGAATAATCATGGAAAAGTTCGGGTCACTACATATAATAACTTGAGGTTTCATTCTTTTGGAGCTTCATTCATCATCATCTCTTGGGGAGCTGCTGGCCAAATTTATTGCAAAGGAAAGGAGTGGGTTTTAAGCTTGGTTAACTAGCTCATTAAGGTTCTAAGGCCTAACCAAATTAAGGGTGTGTTGGTGCATTGTTTCATCATCTTAATCATCTTCTTGTTCTTTAAACTCACCCTCAATTAACTTGAGGAGGTATTACTATCTTCTCTACTTGTTCTTATATGTAAGCATATACTCAAGACTTGATAATAACATGGAATTTAACTAAATGGCTAAACATATAAACATGAACTTAACATTATGCTTCCGCTTACTTAAACTCTTATTCAAATTGTTTTTGCAATTATGTAAACTATAAGAACATATTTGATGAACTTGTTAAATTCCATCAATCATAGTGTTAGAACCTACATTATACCCGAAAATATATTTCATCCGCTAACGGTAGCGAACCGTCCGAATGAGAGTTCGTCAAGCCCGTATGGATCCACACAACATAAGTTCACGTTTACACCCTACAAGTGTAATTAATGATAATTGAATTGAGGCTTTTTATTCTAACTCGCACGTGGAATGTTTGTTTTCGTACTTGTGTTCAAAGTATAAAAGTATAAATCGTATATGTTTCTCATCCCTTGATTTAAAGAGTAAAAGTTGTTGAAAAAGTGCACGAGTATAAAGGTACTTCACAAAGTAAACGTGTGCATGAAAGCTGTTTAGTCTTGACCTAAACAAGTAAGTTGTATCAATACCGGGTAAGACACAAGGTCTGTCGAAATGTGTCCAATTAGTCCTATGGCTCGTTACGACTCGAATATATAGCATGTGAGTCACATTGTCAAGTTTCATGCAAGAATCAAGTATAAAAGAAGATTAGAACGATTGCATATGTTTTTGGTTAAGTTTTACTAAAAGTCAAACTTGGTCAAAGTCAACGGGGTCGGGTCGGGTATCTGAAAATTTTTCTTCAATTAGTAGTCATATATAAACATGTTGGCCAAGTTTCATGTTAATCGGAGTTGCGAGTAAGCGGGGGTGAAACTGTGAAATCACAAAACAACTTTGATCAACCAGTTTCAGCTGTTTCAGATCATGCTCTGCGATCGCGAGGGTTTTCCCTCATAAAGCTCCGCGATCACGAAGTTGATGATTTCAGGAGCTGTTTGCTAAATTTGTTATATGCACGAATCAAACTTCAATCAACCACAACTTATGAACCGTAAACATTCAAAACACGTATCTTACATCATTGGAAAGGTATTTTAACGAGGAATATAACTAAACACATATCATCAAACAAAAACATCATTTACAATAACTAAATCCGTGTCGAATGATCATTAAATGTTCATCCTTAAAGTTTCAAGTTCATAAAATTTATTTCATGATTCGGGAATCCAATTTACACATATGATACGCCGTTTCGAAGGTAATTAAACATACATTTCAACTAAACACTTATCAATAACATTTCATAGCATTAAATTCATCAAAATTTCATATTTAAGTCTATCAAACCCTAACCAAAAATCACAAAATCAATAATCATGTTAGTGATGTTTTCCAAGTCAACCTACACATCAAATTGAAGCTAAATGATGCTAGTAACACATTTAATACATGAACTTTAAAATTTAATCAACATTTAATCAACCAAAATCAAAGATTAAACTAATCCATTTTTTTTCTTCAAGCTAGTTACTCATACAAGCAAATCAAGCAACCAAATTACATACACATCAACCTAATGAGCCATAAACACTAAATAACACCATTTCAAATTTATAAATCGAATTAGAGAAATTTGAGTTTTTGAAAAACCTTACCCCAAGTCATGAAATTGGTATCTATGTGTAGAGGATGATGAGAGGATTCCGAAAGTACAATTTGTTTTGATGTTAGCTTCTTGATTTGGATTTAGATGATGATTGAATGATGAAGATGAAAAGGATTCAAGAATGGTAGTAATACTTGAAAGAAAATGGAAAAGAAAAAGAATTGAAATGAATGGTGGGAGGTGGAGTTGACTAGGTCAACAACTAGTTACAACTTTCGTCCCATGACAAGTCTAGTCCCTCGAGTTTAAAAGCGGGTGCGTGAATTAACCAAACGAATTATTTTAAATACGCGAGAGTAAACGGAAGATGTTATAATTAAATAACGGAAATATTGAAAATGCTAATTAACGAAAGATACAAGTTTAGATAACGAAAGATATTATATAAAAAAAAGACAGCGTTAAAATAAATTAACGGAAAAAGGCGGTTATTACATTACCTACACCTTAAAAGAAATTTCGTCCTGAAATTTAGTTGGAAGTAGTAGTCGTTGTTTCTTCCTCGAGACCTTGCGTTGCCAATTCTACGAATAAGTGATTTTACTTTCTTTTCATTTGATCTTGTCTTTCCCACGTAAACTCGGGTCCTCTTTTGGCATTTCAACGAACTTTGACAATCGGAATTTTACTTTGTCTTAAGGTTTGGCTTCACGATTCATAATTTCAACAGGTTCTCCTATGAAGTGTAGTTTGTCATTGAAAGTAAGCTCATCGAAAAGAATGTAGAATAAACAGGAACTTAATTGAGTCAGAAGATCTAAATGGTAAGCAACGAGTCCAATAAGCTCCAAAATTTCAAAACGATCAATATACCTTGGATTTAACTTTCCACGTTTTTCCAAAACGAATTACACCTTTCCAAGGTGCGACTTTTAATATTACGCTGTCATCCACTTGGAATTTGATAGGTTTACGTCTAACACCGGCATAGTTCATTCGACGACTACGGGTCATTTTGGATCTTTCTTGAATATGAATAAATTTTCTCGGTCGTTCATGAATGATCTCGGGCCCGGTGAATTGATTATCATTTACTTGGTTCGACAAAAGGAGGACGACGTTTCCGGTCATATAAAACTTTGAAAGGTGTGGCGTTAATACTCGAGTGATAACTATCGTTGTAAGAGATATCGGCTAAGGATAAAAATACAAGTTCGTAATATGTCTTCCAAGGTTTGAATAATACGTTTGCTTGGTCTGTCGGTTTGTGGATGATACGCGGTACTCATGTCTAAACGTGTTCCCAAGGCTTTTTGTAAGTCTAGAAGTGAAACGAGCATCTCGATCCGAAATAAATGACAATGGCACAACGTGTCGAGATAGAATTCCTATAATGTATAGTTGTACAAGTTTTTCCCATCTTGTCGGTTTCTGAAAAACTTTTGTTGGAACAAGTTTCTTATCGGTTTCTGAAAATGTTCGTTAGGACTATTCACCCTCGTGGTGAATACTAGTATAATGTGAAGAGTCTCTCTCTCCATTGAGAATTTAGATAAAAGATTTCCTTATACGGAAGTATGAGCGTAATGATAGGAGGATTTTTCATTTTGAATACTAAGTCATAACATATTGGGGATGATGGACAGTCGTTAGGTGGTATCGGTCACTTGCATTAATTTCTTATGTTTCTCGTGCAAGTGGGAGATTGAAGGTTTTTCATATGCCCGAGAGACATATTAAATTGATGTGGCTAATATGTTATGATCCAAGTCGGGTCATACCCAATAAAAAGTTTACTGACACCTTAAACGTATTTAATCTTAATGATTGGATCATTAAATGAATACGCGACACTTGGATTTTAGAAAATCGGTTTTCTAAAATATTATTACTTGAGATAAATTATTTGGATAATTTGTATGATATGGATTTAATTGTTTATAAGATTAAATAGTTATGTTGTGATACATTTTATAAAAGGGTTTATAAAATGTAAGTAACAAATGCATGGTATTATTTGCAACAAGTTTTATAAAATTGAAAGTTACAATTTTAAATAACCCCTCATGGGGATGGTTTTTGCAAGGACCAAGGAGTCCACCCCATGCTTGATTGTTACTTTTAACATGACACAAGTCCTTAAGTTTTTTTTTTTTTTTTTGACCAAAAAGGAGAGAGACATGCATTAAAAGATCAAGTAATAAAAAAGGAAACTCTCACTCTTTTCTGCTGAATTCTGGCCGTGACATTTGAGGCACAAGAGGGAGTTCATGAGTTTATTTGGAAGCTCATTTTCAAGTGTAATTAAATTCTAACCAAAGTACAAGGTGTTGGTGATAAGTTTGGGGTATAATAACTTGAGGTTTCATTCTTTTGGAGCTTCATTCATCATCATCTCTTGGGGAGCTGCTGGCCGAATCTATTGCAAAGGAAAGGATTGGGTTTCAAGCTTGGTTAACTAGCTCATTAAGGTTCTAAGGCCTAACCAAATCAAGGGTGTGTTGGTGCATTGTTTCATCATCTTAATCATCTTCTTGTTCTTTAAACTCACCCTCAATTAACTTGAGGAGGTATTACTATCTTATCTACTTGTTCTTATATGTAAGCATATATTCAAGACTTGATATTAACATGTAATTTAACTAAATGGCTAAATATATAAACATGAACTTAACATTATGCTTCCACTTGCTGAAACTCTTATTCAAATTGTTTTTGCAATTATGTAAACGATAAGAACATATTTTATGAACTTGTTAAATTCCATCAATCATAGTGTAAATATATTTCATCCTCTAACGGTAGCGAACAGTCCGAATGAAGGCTTGTCAAGCCCGTATGGATCCACACAACATAAGTTCACACTTACACCCTACAAATGTAATTAATGATAATTGAATTGAGGCTTTTTGTTCTAACTCGCACGTGGAATGTTTGTTTTCATACTTGTGTTCAAAGTATAAAAGTATAAATCGTATATGTTTCTCATCCCATGATTTAAAGAGTAAAAGTTGTTGAAAAAGTGGGACTATGATCTCACCTTAAGTGCACGAGTATAAAGGTACTTCACAAAGTAAACGTGTGCATGAAAGTTGTTTAGTCTTGACCTAAACAAGTAAGTTGTATCAATACCGGGTAAGACACAAGGTCGGTCAAAATGTGTCCAATTAGTCCTATGGCTCGTTACGACTCTAATATATAGCATGTGAGTCACGTTGTCAAGTTTCATGCAAGAATCAAGTATAAAAAAAGATTAGAACGATTGCATAAGTTTTTGGTTAAGTTTGACTAAAAGTCAAACTTGGTCAAAGTCAAAGTCAACGGGGTCGGGTCGGGTATCTGAAAATTTTTCTTCAATTAGTAGTCATATATGAATATGTTGGCCAAGTTTCATGTTAATCGGAGTTGCGAGTAAGTGGGGGTGAAACTGTGAAATCACAAAATAACTTTGATCAGCCAGTTTCAGTTGTTTCAGATCTTGCTCTGCGATCACGAGGGTTTTCCCTCATACAGCTCTGCGATCGCGAAGTTAATGATTTCAGGAGCTGTTTGCTAAATTTGTTATATGCACGAATCAAACTTCAATCAACCGCAACTTATGAACCGTAATCATTCAAAACACGTATCTTACATCGTTGGAAAGGTATTTTAATGAGAAATACAACTAAACACATATCATCAAACAAAAACATCATTTACAATAACTAAATATGTGTCGAATGATCATTAAATGTTCATCCTTAAAGTTTCAAGTCCATAAAATGCATTTCATGATTCGGGAATCCAATTTACACATACGATACGCCTTTTCGAAGGTAATTAAACATACATTTCAACTAAAAACTTATCAACAAAATTTCATAGCATTCAATGCATCAAAATTTTATATTTAAGTCTATCAAACCCTAACCAAAAATTACAAAATCAATAATCATGTTAGTGAAGTTTTCCAAGTCAACCTACACATCAAATTGAAGCTAAATGATGCTAGTAACACATTTAATACATGAACATTAACATTTAATCAACATTTAGTCTACCAAAATCAAAGATTAAACTAATCCATTTTTCATCGTCAAGCTAGTTACTCATACAAGCAAATAAAGCAACCAAATTACATATACATCAACCTAATGAGCGATAGACACTAACTAACACCATTTCAAGTTTATAAATCGAATTAGAGAAATTTGAGTTTTTGAAAAACCTTACCCCAAGTCATGAAATTGGTATCTATGTGTAGAGGATGATGAGAGGATTCTGAAAGTACAATTTGTTTTGATGTTAGCTTCTTGATTTGGATTTAGATGATGATTGAATGATGAAGATGAAAAGGATTCAAGAATGGTAGTAATACTTGAAAGAAAATGGAAAAGAAAAAGAAATGAAATGAATGGTGGGAGGTGGAGTTGACTAGGTCAACAACTAGTTACAACTTTGGTCCCATGACAAGTCTAGTCCCTCGAGTTTAAAAGTGGGTGCGTGAATTAACCAAACGAATTATTTTAAATACGCGAGAGTAAACGGGAGATGTTATAATTAAATAACGGATATATTTAAAACGCTAATTAACGAAAGATACGAATTTAGATAACGAAAGATATTATATAAAAAAGACAGTGTTAAAATAAATTAACGAAAAAAGGCGGGTTATTACATTACAGAAACCTTGTGAGTGCCACTAGCTTCCCGTTTAAGCTATGCACGTCTTTTTTATTCCTGGGTGACTGCATGTCTTCGATTGCTTGGATTTTCTTCGGGTCTGCCTTGATTCCTCTTGGAGTTATCGTGAAGCCTAAGAAATGGCCTTCTTCCATTCTGAAAGAGCACTTTGACGGATTTAACTTCATATTGATTTTGCGTAGTGAATCAAACGTTTTAAAGATGTCCAAAATCATTTGTTCCTCTGTTTTGCTCTTGAGATGATGCCGTCCACGTATGCTTCGATATTTCATCCAATTTGGTCCTGGAATGCTTTGTCGATTACCTGTTGGTATGTTGCTCCGGCATTCTTTAACCCAAATGGCATTTTTGTATAACATAAAATGCCTTTATTTGTGAAGAATGCAGTTTTTTCTTCGTCAAATTCTGCCATTGGGATTTGTTGGTAACCCCTGTATGCATACAGGAAGCTTAGAAACTAAAAATCAGAGAGGGACTCCACCTTCCATTAGATTTTCGGCAGAGGGTAATTGTCTTTTGGGCATGCTTTGTTGATGTCCTTGTAGTCGACGCACATGAACCAAGATCCGTCTGCCTTTTTTACCATCACGGGGTTCGCTACCCATGTTTGGTATTTTACTTTTTTCATTATACAGGCATCAACCAATCATTGTACCTCGTTGTCCAGGAATTCGCTCCACTCTAGCGCCATTGCTCTTTTCTTCTAAACGACAGGTGTGATGTTCGGGTTTACGTTTAGTCGGTGCTGTGCTATCTCACGAGGGACTCCTATCATATCGGATGGCTCCCAGGCGAAGACATCGATATTTGGCGCTAGGAGTTTGCAAAGTGTATCCTTTGCGTCACCACTCAAATTCGTCCCGATTTGGATCCTTTGCTCTGGGTATTTAGGGTTCGGTGATACATAGCCGTCATCATACACTGTGATGTGATCTGCCCCTTTAAATATTTGCAAGCACTCAACCGGCTCCATCTCCTGTGTCCGGATGGTTGCTATGCCGGCTGGGGTTGGAAAGTTTAGCATGCCGTGTACTATGGACGTGATTGCCCCAAATTTTTGTATGGAGTTATGCCCAAGGATGACGTTCTACCGAGAGTCTGTTTTGACGATAGAGAATTCTATGTCTGCAGTGCTTTGAAAATATAATTTTTCCTAGTACAACTTCCAGCGTGATGGAGCCTACTGGATAGGTTGTGGCACTGTTGAACCCTGTTAACGTGATGTTGCAGCTTTCTTTTGCCGACGAATGCTCTCTGGTAACTGCAAAAAATAGTGTTCAAACATGACCTCTACTCCTGCACCTGTGTCGGTGTAAATTCGTCAAATTTGACAATTGGATATGTGTGCCCGAATGATGAGAGTATATAAAGACGGGTTAATATTAAAAAACGACGGGAAGACGATGTGTTCGTGCTTCCATTCATCTAACACTCTTGATTTGCGTCGTTGTCCGGCGACCCATGAGTGAATCATGTACACATCAGCGTTGGCTGTGTTATTCGGGCTTGCTTCTTCGTCTTCTAGCTCGTTAGGATAAGAAATGATTAATTTCGTACCTTTAGATAGCGCCATCTGATCAAACCAAAATCGACTAGTGTAGATAGATTTCGGGTTTGAGTGCTTGATTTGGGAAAAAGAGTAAGTCGAATGTTTTGACTCCAATAATTGTGCAAACCCCGATTTGGAATCTGGATTGCAAGGGCGTAAAACAATCGATTGAATTAACCTTATTTGATTGTTATCGAATAAGTTAATATCTAATAGTGGGGATTAATTCTGATGATGATCGGAGCATTGATCGGAATAGAGTTAACGACTGGAGTAATGCTACCGTAGTTGATTTGGGCAGAGTAACATTAATGCATCCAGTGTTATGTGAATGAATGATCTTGTCATCGTATTTATAGGTGTTGCGAGGGAATGATGACGTGGCACATGTCCCTTTCTTGGTTGTAACAAACTTTGCCAATCCCGAGGGGTGATGTGGCACTTGTCCTTTTCATGGGGATAATCGAGCAGATCCTAACAAACTTTCCTAGATTTGTGGGCTGACGTGGCAAGCAACTTGTTTGTATGTTTGTTCCGGGATCGAGTATTCGTTTCGGGATGGCGTATCTACTCCGGGACAGTGCACTTTCTCCGGGACGGCGTGTTTGTCCCAGGAGGGTATCTTTATGCCGGTTTGAAATACCGAACCGAGAAGTGGTGATGGTACCAGAAGCATGTCAGTTCCATCTAAGGTGTCACGGAGCTCTCAGTCTAATCCAGGAAGGTTTTGCTTTCTACTTGTTCCAAGTGTTTCTTCACGGTTATAGTTATCATAACTGGCTACATGATGACGGATGATGTCAGGGAGTAGCCCTTCTTCCGGGATGGACCGTGCCGGGTAAGTTCCTAGCCAGTTGCTCCTTTGTTAATGTCGTTTTGAGACGGATCATTATGCGTATCATTACTGTTGTATTCCTCAGAAACACATGTAGCTTTAACAAAGAAAAAAGATTTTTTCCACATTCCCTTCACACCCTGTTTTGGGGTAACACATAACTTGCACACATTATTGAAAGAATACCAACTCTCGTCACTCATCGAAGCACAAAAAAGGTTAGTAAAAATAGATAAAGAAAGTTTGTGACCGTTCACATGACACCACATTTCAAAGATAGATATACGATTGGCACCATAAGGATGCAGTTGGCTAATACCGATGGAATAGTGGCGAAGAACCTCCATAAAAAATGGGGTGGGAGGAATACGGGTATTACCGAGCTCCATTGAAATGTCTCGTTCTTATTGATTAAAAACGTTCCATATTAATTGATTTCTTTGCTAGGTTTTGACCTCTACATGAGACGTTTTTCAAAGACTGCATTCATTTTTAAAACAAACCATAACCTTTATTTCATAAATAAAGGTTTAAAAAGCTTTACGTAGATTATCAAATAATGATAATCTAAAATATCTTGTTTACACACGACCATTACATAATGGTTTACAATACAAATATGTTACATTGAAATCAGTTTCTTGAATGCAGTTTTTACACAATATCATACAAACATGGACTCCAAATCTTGTCCTTATTTTAGTATGCAACAGCGGAAGCTCTTAGTATTCACCTGAGAATAAACATGCTTTAAACGTCAATAAAAATGTTGGTGAGTTATAGGTTTAACCTATATATCAAATCGTAACAATAGACCACAAGATTTCATATTTCAATACACATCCCATACATAGAGATAAAAATCATTCATATGGTGAACACCTGGTAACCGACATTAACAAGATGCATATATATAAGAATATCCCCATCATTCCGGGACACCCTTCGGATATGATATAAATTTCGAAGTACTAAAGCATCCGGTACTTTGGATGGGGTTTGTTAGGCCCAATAGATCTATCTTTAGGATTCGCGTCAATTAAGGTGTATGTTCCCTAATTCTTAGATTACCAGACTTAATAAAAAGGGGCATATACGATTTCGATAATTCAACCATAGAATGTAGTTTCACGTACTTGTGTCTATTTTGTAAATCATTTATAAAACCTGCATGTATTCTCATCCCAAAAATATTAGATTTTAAAAGTGGAACTATAACTCACTTTCACAGATTTTTACTTCGTCGGGAAGTAAGACTTGGCCACTGGTTGATTCACGAACCTATAACAATATATACATATATATCAAAGTATGTTCAAAATATATTTACAACACTTTTAATATATTTTGATGTTTTAAGTTTATTAAGTCAGCTGTCCTCGTTAGTAACCTACAACTAGTTGTCCACAGTTAGAAGTACAGAAATAAATCGATAAATATTATCTTGAATCAATCCACGACCCAGTGTATACGTATCTCAGTATTGATCACAACTCAAACTATATATATTTTGGAATCAACCTCAACCCTGTATAGCTAACTCCAACATTCACATATAGAGTGTCTATGGTTGTTCCGAAATATATATAGATGTGTCGACATGATAGGTCAAAACATTGTATACGTGTCTATGGTATCTCAAGATTACATAATATACAATACAAGTTGATTAAGTTATGGTTGGAATAGATTTGTTACCAATTTTCACGTAGCTAAAATGAGAAAAATTATCCAATCTTGTTTTACTCATAACTTCTTCATTTTAAATCCGTTTTGAGTGAATCAAATTGCTATGGTTTCATATTGAACTCTATTTTATGAATCTAAACAGAAAAAGTATAGTTTTATAGTCGGAAAAATAAGTTACAAGTCATTTTTGTAAAGGTAGTCATTTCAGTCGAAAGAACGACGTCTAGATGACCATTTTAGAAAACATACTTCCACTTTGAGTTTAACCATAATTTTTGGATATAGTTTCATGTTCATAATAAAAATCATTTTCCCAGAATAAAAACTTTTAAATCAAAGTTTATCATAGTTTTTAATTAACTAACCCAAAACAGCCCGCGGTGTTACTACGACGGCGTAAATCCGGTTTTACGGTGTTTTTCGTGTTTCCAGGTTTTAAATCATTAAGTTAGAATATCATATAGATATAGAACATGTGTTTAGTTGATTTTAAAAGTCAAGTTAGAAGGATTAACTTTTATTTGCGAACAAGTTTAGAATTAACTAAACTATGTTCTAGTGATTACAAGTTTAAACCTTCGAATAAGATAGCTTTATATGTATGAATCGAATGATGTTATGAACATCATTACTACATTAAGTTCCTTGGATAAACCTACTGGAAAAGAGAAAAATGGATCTAGCTTCAACGGATCCTTGGATGGCTCGAAGTTCTTGAAGCAGAATCATGACACGAAAACAAGTTCAAGTAAGATCATCACTTGAAATAAGATTGTTATAGTTATAGAAATTGAACCAAAGTTTGAATTTGATTATTACCTTGTATTATAATGATAACCTACTGTAAGAAACAAATATTTCTTGAGGTTGGATGATCACCTTACAAGATTGGAAGTGAGCTAGCAAACTTGAAAGTATTCTTGATTTTATGTAACTAGAACTTGTAGAATTTATGAAGAACACTTAGAACTTGAAGATAGAACTTGAGAGAGATCAATTAGATATTAGATGAAGAAAATTGAAGAATGAAAGTGTTTGTAGGTGTTTTTGGTCATTGGTGTATGGATTAGATATAAAGGATATGTAATTTTGTTTTCATGTAAATAAGTCATGAATGATTACTCATATTTTTGTAATTTTATGAGATATTTCATGCTAGATGCCAAATGATGGTTCCCACATGTGTTAGGTGACTCACATAGGCTGCTAAGAGCTGATCATTGGAGTGTATATACTAATAGTACATACATCTAAAAGCTGTGTATTGTACGAGTACGAATACGGGTGCATACGAGTAGAATTGTTGATGAAACTGAACGAGGATTTAATTGTAAGCATTTTTTTTAAGTAGAAGTATTTTGATAAGTGTATTGAAGTCTTTCAAAAGTGTATAAATACATATTAAAACACTACATGTATATACATTTTAACTGAGTCGTTAAGTCATCGTTAGTCGTTACATGTAAGTGTTGTTTTGAAACCTTTAGGTTAACGATCTTGTTAAATGTTGTTAACCCAATGTTTATAATATCAAATGAGATTTTAAATTATTATATTATCATGATATTATCATGTATGAATATCTCTTAATATGGTATATATACATTAAATGTCTTTACAACGATAATCGTTACATATATGTCTCGTTTAAAAATCATTAAGTTAGTAGTCTTGTTTTTACATATGTAGTTCATTGTTAATATACTTAATGATATGTTTACTTATCATAATATCATGTTAACTATATATATATATATCCATATATATGTCATCATATAGTTTTTACAAGTTTTAACGTTCGTGAATCACCGGTCAACTTGGGTGGTCAATTGTCTATATGAAACATATTTCAATTAATCAAGTCTTAACAAGTTTGATTGCTTAACATGTTGGAAACATTTAATCATGTAAATATCAATCTCAATTAATATATATAAACATGGAAAAGTTTGGGTCACTACATCCATAACCTTGTCATAAACAGCGATCATATGCCCCGGCGGCTCGTTAGGCCGTTAGTCGCTCAGAGGGGTGATCGGAGAATATTTTTCGATAGGGGGATATTGATCGATGATTCTACGAATCTCTGCTTCAGTAATAGAATATTCTATGTCTTTCACATTTTTATCAGAAGACATGGTGGATCGGTGCAAGATTTAAAATGTAAATAAAAAGGATGAAAGAAAGAAAACACGGACCTTCGGATGAATAAATACGAACGGAAAAGCAAACGTCTACCGAAAAAAGAGCAAAATTTGAAATAGGGGAGGAGCGTGTTAAACCCAAAAAGGGTAAATTCACTATTTATAGGCAAAAGAAAATTAAACGTGCCACGGTCAATTTCTGAGCGTACACGTGTATCAATCTAAAAAGTTGATCGACAGTGGGCGTACGATAGCAACTCTAGGCAGTTGCATATGTTTTCATCATTATCTTTGGGATAGATAATGACAGTTGTCACCTCGGGTATAGGAATCACATTCGAAAGGACGATTTTTCAACTATACGAATATATTGCATTAATTGCAAACGGCGGTTGGTTACATATACACGCATATAATGTCCTATGTGTATTATCAATACGTTAAAATGAGCAATTGCATGATCAGGTGTAATCATTGGATATTATTTTGTGGTACTAATTTATTTTAAATTAGTTCAACGCTATACACTCATTGGCATTGTATATAACATCGAACCGGGGGACTTAATGATACGCATATCCACATGACCATGCGGATTGCGCATTCAAAAGTCCTAAACCGCACACTAATTGCCATGTAAGACATATAGCACGGGTATAGTCGCACTCTATGCGCCTATACCATCTTATGTGAGTTTCGTATACTTGCATAAGGGTCCAATACATTCTAGAAGAATGTACGGTATAATTAATTCAGATTCTTTTCCTTAAATAACGAAAGTTAGTTGGGATAAGATCGCATTTAATTAGGGAATAGATCCTATCGAATCCCTAATTCATGAGCCTATAAATACATAGCTCATAAACCCTAAAAACATAATCGGTTACTCATACGTAACATAGCATACACATTATCGTACGAACAAGCTTCATACGATCTCACAAGTAAAGAGTTTCAGGTATGTCTCGAACTATAAAACCTTCATGTCTTTGGGCCACTCAACCCGTATGTTGGGTTGTTGGTGGACTCTCAAATCGGACACTCTGTCGGAATTGAAACGATACCGATGTGAGTTATCCACGACTAAGTGTCGGAGGTTCGAATATTGTTAGTCCTTAAACCCTATTATGCACTCAAGCGTAGTTTCACCTTGACCTCGTGAAAATATGCTTGATCACTTAGCGGTATTTTTGATGTCGAAAGACTTATTTCCTCATAGGTTAACGAGTAAAGTGCGGCGTGATTCGGGTGTCTCATCATCAAAAGGAGTAGTAATCATCGTGTTAGATGTTGTTGTGAGAGAAAACAGGTAGAAGATGAGTTTTGTCTAAAGTCTCCTTCAAGTGGGAGATTGTTGGAGGTGTGAAGTCGATTGAAATAAAAAAGCTAAAAACAAGATCTCACGATCGGAATTGTCAGATTCGAGATCGCGAAGATAGCAGCAAAAAAGATAGAAGTTTGGTTACAATGCTCGCAACCATAATGGTCATTCTCGCGGTCACGAGATTTGACCCGACGGCCAGAAATTCGATTGTGATTAGGATTCCTTGTTTGCTTCTAATTTGCTGTTGTCTGCACTATAAATAAAACCTTCGTGTAACTTGTAACATTAAGCACCAAATTTTAATATGAATTCTCTTTGGTTGGCCGTGGATTAGACCAATAGCAATATTGGATATAACCACGTTATGTTCTCGCGTTATTTATGTTCTTGCTTTTATTTTTCTTGTTCACTTAGATCATCTGTTTATTGTTTGTGGGTTGATAATCAACTGGTTATCAAGTCTTGTTAGGGCTCACAAATATTCCTAACACCAAGTTCGTATGTTGTTTCATACGTACCTAATCTGACTAAAATCTTATTAGAAAAATATAAAAAGTAACAAAAATAACCAAACTTTTCTTAATTAACATTATTTATATAACGATTAGTTGTTACCAAATACACGAGTATTTACGCTTTTATTTTTCTTTATTTTTTAAGAGTTTTTAGTTGGATTTAGTATATGTAACAATATACGAACTTTGATGGCTTACAAAATCACTTTCAAATGTGGGTGACTTACAAACACAAAAAGATTAACTTATATAGTCGTGGCCTACAAAATCATTTTTATATATGGATAACCTACAACACAAAACAATAAACTTTAGTGGCTTTCCGATATATGATCCTTATTATATACATACATACATACATACATACATACATATAGATGATCAAGGGGGACGCAAAATGAAGGATGAAGCAAATCTGAACTGTGAGATCTCATGGAAAAAAGAAAAAAAAAAAACACACAGGGATGATATAGTAATTTGGTAAAAAGAAAAAGGTATGTAAAGAAAGAAGGTAAAAAGGTTATAAATGAATGTGTAATGACAACAACTAAGAAGATTCAAATGTGGATTTCAGCAACCAAAAGTCATAGATTCAAAAGAGACATGTATCATTCATCTTCAAAATTTTAAATTACACTAATTTATCATACCGATAAATTACACTAATTATACTATTTGACTCAAAGTTCACTTGCATTGGTGTGCCAGTCTATCACAATTAATATTTCTGCTTTACTAACCCAGATTTTGAAGTCTTTTGACTCGACTTTCATATGTCAAAACATGCATTATACACATGTAACCTATACATTTCTTCACACTATTCAAGTGTTCCATATTTTTTTTTTTTTTTTTTTTTGCAATGAGCGGTAGTAAACTCTCATCAACGATCGATGCATAATACAATGAACCACCAGGTGTTTTGTTTTTACGCGCTTTAGATATTTTTAGTGTAGTAGTACTGTTGAAAAATAGACAATCACATGTGATTTAAATGTTGACTGAAAATAACTTCAACAAATTTACATACTAAGAACTGATAACAAGTATATCATATATTACTTAATAATCACATGTGATTTTTAACAAGAATAAAATAACATAATAAGAGCAGATATATTACTCATACATATCACATACTAATGAACAATTACATGTGATTTTACAAGAAATCACCTTAAGTCGCAGTAAAGTGTTTTCATCAAATGCAATCACATGTAATTGAAACCGAAAATTTTTAACAATCATTTTACATACTAAGAGCAGATATATTTCTTGTGGATATCTCATATTTTTATGAACAATTACATGTGATTTTACAAAAAATCATATTAAGTAGCAGTAAAGTATTTTTATCAAATTAAATACATGTAGCTTTTTTGTTTTCGTTAATTTCTTCATCATTGACGTCGTATTCTGATTCCATTGGTTCGTATTCTGGCTCCATTGATTAATTGATTGAACAATGAATTCGCCGCAGTGAACGAATCGTAGCCTTCAACGGAAGTTTGAAGCAATCGGTGAACGAATCGTAGGCTTCGCCGGAGAAACTATCGATGCTTAGGATTTCAATTGCCCATCGTCTTCTCCAAGTCACTGTGTGTTTTGTTTTTGTATGTATATTGATTTTAAAATATGTAAAAAGACCATGCTACCCTTCCTTTATTATTTGATGTTTTAATCTTGATCATTGATCTTAAATGATCCAAGGGTTGATAAGCATCCCTTTGAATTCAAGCATTTTAATGGTTTTAAGGGATTATAAGTTTACAACTCAAGTTTTATTTGCTTTAAAAATAAAAATAAAAACCTTATAATCTCCGTTCATCACATTGTTATACACTTATACTCCGTACAATGAAATAACTCGATAATAAAAGGGTTTCACTTACCGTCACTCATACCTTTGAAGAAGAAAAAAACCCTAATCCTTTCCCTTTCATGGCAGCACTTATCGTAAGTCATCTTCATCCTTAACGATTTATCAAATTTCTGGCATATGCATGTAACTTTAAGTATCAATTTTGAATACCTTTGGTTAAATTTCAGCCCATTTTGGAGAAGAATCGCCATGCAATTTTTTCGAAATACCTTTTTGAAGGTCAGTTTCTCTCAATTTCATCTTATTCAATAAATACTATTTGGAGTAACAAATAATGAACTTTATAATTATTATATTTGTACAGAGGGTATTTGTTTTGCTAAAATGGATGAGTATTCAACGAAACATCCAGAAATAGATGCACCTAATAGCGAAGTGATTAAGCTGATGCATAAATTTGAATCTAATAAATATGTGAATTGTACATCTACTCGGAGGCATCACTATTGGTATTTGACATATGATGGAATCGAGTTCTTAAGAACATATTTGAATCTTCCATCTGATATTGTTCCTGCTACTTTTGGACGTCCATCAGGTGGACCGCCTGGTGACCGTCCTCAGTAATATCTATCTATACATAATTGTATCTGCCTGCATGTGTAATGTGTTTGTGATATTAATGTGTAAATTAAATATTAATATATATAAACTCACTTATCTTTACATATGGACACACATAGATAACATATATAGTTGTGTGTAGCCGTGTAGGCAGGGTAGGAAGGGAGTAAGAACTTGAAATATCGGTAAAGATAATAGGAAATAATCGTTACTCGTGAATTCAAGCTGTATATGCTGTCAAATTCACATTATTTAACAACCAAGATTCTAGGTTGAAGTATTTCATAGGATTGTAAAATGTTGATCGTTGACTCACTTGATTCGAATTTGAACATTCAAGTTCTTATGGTTTATATAAAACGTTTAGTTAGAATGTTTTCTTCTCTGTGTGTGTGGTTGGACGATATAAGTACTCAAGTATTTCTAAGAACTTGTAAATTTTAATTACCAGTTTTGCTTTATCTCTAAAAATTACACGGTTGGTTCATGTGGTTTGTACCAGATTACTAGGAGTCCCTAAACTTTTGTTTTTGGTGTGACCGGTCCTTCAAGTTTGTACTTTTTATGCGGATAGTCTCCGTCACTAATGACCATTATAACATCCTGTAAACTTCTCACATGCCATACACGTGAGGGTAAAAATGTCAATTCCATTTCTCCTCTCAACCACCTAGTTACACAAAACACACCCAAACCCTATTTCATCTTCCTCATCGTCCTTACCTTTTCATTCTAGGAACCACAACTCTAACCCTACTTCGTATGGGTTATGACATAGAAATAGATATAATACTGTTGGAAATTAAAATTCAAATTGAATAAGTAAGAATAATAATTATTATTGTAATCAAATTATAAAATCCTTCTTGTTGGAACTCACGTATAATTGTTGGAAGTAAAATTTCCACTCAAAAGTTGGCTGAATCAGCAGCACACTTTCCCCGGTCACCAAGGTTAGAGAACTCGGATCTTGGGGAGATCTCGTTTGGACATTTTTGGGGAGATCTTGGCATCTCGGAAATTTCTCGAGGAGATCTCGGACGTTGACTTACGTTGACTTTTTAGTTTTTTTAATATAAATATATCTATAAATATTTGTATATTTATATATACTTTTACGAGATTTTACATAAATAAAAAATAAAAACAAAAAATGAGTGAGCAAAACCCGAGAAATTACTAGATTTTATGAGAAAATCCAAGAAATGACCGAGAAAATCCGATTAATTGTGGCTTTAACCAAGTTTGACCACGTTGACTGAGAAACCTCGGGAGATGGACATCTCGTCTCGGTTGCCTTCCAAAAATGAGATCTCGGGGAGATCTCGGAAAGAAATAGGGAGATGTACAACACTTCCAGTCACTATGTTTGTACCTTAGGTCATCGAACGATAGCTTTTACCGCCACCACCATTTTGATTTATTCACCGGGTTTCACTGTGTCCAAATCGAAATGTTGCTAGTGAAGCGGTTGATTTATGAATCCGGAGCTGTTATAGCCACCATTGTTTCAATTTCATGATAACAGGTTGATTGATCTTGTATTGTCACCACAACCGCTAAGGTAATAAATACGCGAGATTAGGATTTCAGGGTTTTTGACAAATGTGGGATTTTTTGGTGCTAGCATATGCAATTAGAAGACACGATGTTGAACTCGGGTTTGAGTGCGTTTTGTGCAGGTGGTTGGGTAAAAGAAGAAATGGAATTAATAACAGCGTAAAGATATATAATTTGATTTTTATGAATCAGTCATCTAAAATTATCTAGATTAAATATGCCAGTGAGGTTGAAGTTGCAATGAAGATGGCAATAAAGATTGAAGGGGCAGTAAAGATCATTTGTGAATCACATAACATACAATTTGCTCAAGTTTGGATAGCTAGTTGGGACAAGAATCATTTTCCCTCATCTACACTGGTCAAGAACAGATGTTTCGGTAAATCAATCGAGGAAAAACAACTAGTAGCTTTCAAACTAACTAGTTTTGTTGCCAATCAGGTTTTGCCGTATTCAAATTTTACTCATACGGTTTGTCTAGACATGGGGGACTCACTTGTTGAGAAGACACTTGAAGATTATGAAGCACGCTTCTTTAGAACATGTGATATTTATTCGAAAACGGGATTTCCAATTAATAAAACTAAAGTCAATGTTCTTGTAATATGCTTGAAAAGTATTGACAGCGGTGACATTTGCTATGCGTTTGAGTTCATTTGGGAATATAGTTTAGAGTCTGATATCTTGTTGGAGGACCTACTCTTAACACTAAAGAGTTGTTTGCCAAATTTTAAGTTTGCTTCAGGTGCAGAACTTGGTGATGAATTACATGTTATAGATGTTGAGAACTCTGAACGGTTCAAAATCTTTAAAAGAAAACAAGAATCATTAGTACAGGGATCAACGAAAGGACCGAAACTAGAAGTTGTTAGAGACACAACACCTTCTGAGGCGAAATGCAAGACAGCTCCAGTTGAAGGTATAGTGCGTTGTTAAGCATTATGATTCCCGTTGCAAGGAATTTATCCCTTTGGATAAATATCTAAATATCAGATAAATGTCTCTTCTACTGTAAGTTCATACATGAAAAAACTGAGAAATACTAATACTGTTTTTTTCATATTGTGTTATAGTATCTCCATCCACATTGAAACGCAAGTGTAAGGAACATGAAAGACTACAAAATCCAGCAAAATGCAAGGTAAATCAGTCTCGTAATCAAAGTGACACAAATGAGGAGGATAGTGGAGCAATTCCGGTTCCTTCGCCTTCGAAAAAATTTGAAAATATCCTGACAATAAAAGTGGAGTACTCAGATGATATGATCAAATTCGATCTCCTTATGTCCGACGCCACATTTGTAATCATTGAGAGGGAAATTGGTAAGCGGTTTGAGTTGACTCCCGGGACTTATAAGCTCAAGTATTGTGATGAAGATAGTGACTGGATATTGTTAACTTCTGAACAAGACATGATTTATTGTATCAGAAGTTCAAAGCGATTAGATAGAACTCTAGTTCGTCTGTGTGTGCTTCCATCTGCCTAACCAATATATGATCCAAATTCCAACTGCTTCTTTTGAAAATGATGTGGTACTTAATAGTTATTCTCACTTAGTACTTGATAGTTATGCTCCCTTCTATTTTTCGTACTTGGCGTTAGTTTTTTGCTTTCTTGTAAGGCTCCCAAGCCGCTTTTACTTTAGCGCGAGAGCGCATATTCTGTAACTTATGCGCATCATATAAGCGCACTTTTTGGACTTAATTACTACTATGTTGTAGTACTTTAATTTGCGCGTTGTTAATGCTTCATGCAGTAAGTGCAAGATAATCCAATGTTTTATGTCGTTTTATCACGCTAAGTGTAATCCAAGTTATCAACTTAAAATTTGTTTATATGCATACCATGAAACTATAGAGGTATAAAGTTAGACGTGTAGTAATTATAGAGGTATAAAGTTACTTAGTCATACCATGAAACTATGGGAGAGAGTGATTGAGACTAGGCTTAGACGCGAGACAAAGGTGTCAGAGAACCAATTTGGGTTCATGCCAGGACGCTATTCAATGGAGGCAATTCACATTATTATAAGTCTTATGGAGTAGTATAGAGAGAAACAAAAGAACTTACACATGGCTTTCTTAGACTTGGAAAAAGCTTATGATAGTTTCCCACTGGAGTTGATTTGGAAGATCCTTAATGGTAGAGGTATCCCAAGTAAGTATATAAGAGCTATTAGGGATATGTACCTGGGGGCGAAAACTTGCATTCGGACGACAGTAGGAAACACAGAGTATTTCCCAGTAGAAGTAGGCTTACATCAAGGATCTGCTCTTAGCCCTTTTCTTTTCGCATTAGTCTTATACGAGATGTCTCAAAGGATACAAGGGTGTATCTCTTGGTGCTTGATTTTTGCCGATGATATTGTTTTAGTATCGGAATCACAGAATGAGCTAAACAGAAGGCTGGAGCAATGGAGGAATGCCCTGGAATAAAATGGACTTCGGATTAGTAGACTTAAATCAGAGTATCTTAGATGTGACTATGGGAGGATCGAAGAAGATCACAATGATACAGTAGATATTCGTATAGAGGATCAGGTCTTACATCCACAGGATTCCTTTAGATACTTAGGATCAATGCTACACAAATCAGGAAGGATAGATAAGGATGTGACCCACCATGTAAGGGTAGGATGGTTGAAGTGGAGAGCTGCGAAAGGGGTTTTGTGCGACAAGATGATACCCCTTAAATTGAAAGGGAAATTCTTCATGGTAGCGATTAGAACAGCCATGTTGTACGGATCAGAGTATTGGCCAATGAAGAAGGCCCAAGAGAGCAGAATGGAGGTGGCAGAAATGAGGATGCTTAGGTGGACATGTGGCAAGACCATGTTAGACATGATACCTAATGGAGTTTTTAGGGAGAACTTAAAAGTTGGTAATATCGTCAACAAACTGAGAAAATGACGACTTAGATGGTTTGGACATGTAAGGAGGCAGACACCCACAGCACCCGTCAGGAGAGTGGAAGCCCTCACGGTTGGCGGCGTAAGGAGAAGAGGTAGACCTACACGTAGGTTGGAGGATAGACTGAAGCTTGACATGAAGGAGCTTTTATTGACCGAGGACATGACTTCTAATAGAAATTTGTGGAGGAGTAGAATTAGAATTGATGAGTAGGTTGCATATATTTTTTATTTTATATCTTATTTATTTATTTATTTAGTTTTAAATATTTATCGTATGCCTTTTTGCCTACTTGGTTTTTTAGATCATATATGTTTGTATTACCATTTTTTTTACATATTATACTTATACTTATTATAGCATATCCCAACATGTTGTGTGCATTACACTATACTTATTTACATGCTTTATTGCATTATACCATTACATGTTTGTATTACATTATGTAAGTAACTAGAGGGGGTGAATAGTTACTTAGTCGTTTTTTAAAAAATTCTTTACGTTTTCTTGAACTTGAACTTGATATAGTGTGACTTGAAATGTTTATTCTCAAACAATATGTATAAAATATATGTATATGTATATGTATATGTATATGTAATCAAAGAGATAAAGGAAGAGAGAACAAACACAACGATATATAGTGGTTCGAGAAGATGTTAACTAATCTTCCTTAATCCACTCCTCAATTCTACGAATTGAGAATTTTCTTCACTATGATACTCTAAACTCGGTAGAGTGTCTGGATACAACACTAGTACTTCGATAAGCCGTAAATTATGAACCCTTACGTCCCTTTAAAGACTTCACAAACACCTAAAGCTTTTACCACAAGATCCTAATGTACTATCCTAGTGAAAACACAACTACCTTCTAGATACCTTTAAGAAGATAGTTTATAAGTAAACTTACAACCTAAGCTTACAAGTACTCTTGCTAGAATCACTCTAAAAGATTACAATGAATTATAAGAATGATATCAGAAAGTATAATAAAATATGAGTGCAAGAGGTAAGTCTTCAAATGCTTCAAGGCTTGGCTTTTATAGGAAAGATAAATCTGCCTGGAAGCTGTACGGCTTACTTTACAGTCGATCGTGGTTCGACCATGTACCCCTGACATCTGACTCATATAGCCGTGTTTGTCCTTTGAACTTTGTCATTTTTCCTTGTTGAATGGCTTCAACTAAAAGCCAATTATCTCTGAAATCATCCATATTACCCTTTTTGTTTTGAACATAAGTGTGGAAGTTGACATGTTCATAAAAGAATAAAATCCTCAAGCTTTGACCATTTGTCATTGATTTCTTAATTGGGTAATTGCATATTTTTGTCTCATGACAAAGCATTACCTTCCAAAACTTCATCAACCCTTCTTAATTACTTGTCATTTTGTTAATGGAAGTATCTTGCTCTTTCGAACATTGTTACATCTCAAATGAACTAGTTTAAATCTAGCTGGAACTTTACTTGGAGATTATTAAAACAATTTACTAGTCATAATTAATAACAAATACATAAAAATGATACATAAGAGTTATGGGAGAGCACCTCTTTTGTTGGGAGTTTTAATAACCATCATTAGTATGTATTTGAATGACATTTTGTAACAAGTAAAAAGTAAAACATTTTTTGTGTTTAATCTTATTTGAGCTTTAAATGTCATTAAGATGTCATTAGGTGTGATTAGTAAACATTAACATCTTTTGGTTCAAAACCCTTTTGAAATCAAAGAAGGCAACTATTATAAATACGTTTAGAAAGGTTTTGTAAATTATAGATGCCTCAAAGTGGTCTAACTTAAAGTGAATGAATTTGGTTACAGAGAAAACTGCGGTCGATCCACGGTCTGCCGTGACGTTGACCGCAGATAGACAGTTTTGGAAAAAGATGCAACCGTTGGTACAGGGCATCCATGGTCAGTCTCACAGTCAACCGTGGTGCAGCCGCATAGCAGTTTTACCAAGTTAATAATTTAAGTATTGGTCTTTTGCTAGAGATAGTGTAGGCTTCTGAACTAATATCGTCTTACATATGTTTAAGCACTTATCTCTTTTGTGTCATCATCAAAATAAAGTGATTAACTTTAAATATTATAATTGAATTCTTAACCAACATTCTCCCTTTTTTGATGATGACAAACATATGAGTAAGTGTTTAGGTATGTAAGCCGGCATAAGTGTTAACATCACTTACCATACACTTTCTCCCCATTTTGTTGAAGCAAAAAGGTTAGCTACTCCTGGAACTAAGCGCGCCCTAGAGTAATGCTCCCCTTTAAATTGTACAAGCTTATCAATTGTTCACGTGTATCAATAATATGGCTCCCCTTTGAACTGATATCGGAAGTAAAAGAGTAACAAACATAATAAGCATAACAAGTACATGACAATAATTAGTACATTAGTATATAACAAGTTTTAACTTTAGGACAGGTGTTGTATCTACCCGCCCTTAAACCTAATCTTAACCAAAATTAATTTTTTTTATGATAAATGTCGTTAGTGCTAAATGTATCGGAGATAGTTGAGCCTTCAATGTAAGAAGAGATAATGATGACCGGATGTGCTACCCAATAAGTGAGAGGAATTGTGGACACAGGTTGAGGAATTTGAGATGGAGTAATGGCACCAACAAATTGGAAAAGTCGATTAAGATGGTTTGAGTATGGAAGAGGGCGACTTCCTAGCTCTCGAAGGTAACCCATTTGTCGAGTCATGAGATAAGCCAGATGTATGGGCTCATGAGTAAGAAGGGACCATATGATGACAACTTTGGTTTCTGAAACGTGAGTGGCGGTAGGTTCCCTACACTAGACGTTGCTGCGAATGATGTTTAATAGTAGTTGAAGATCATGGTGCATTTCTTCATCTTGAATACGAAGTCATTGGTTGGGAATTTGAGGTACTCCAGGAATGGTAATGAGATCTAAGATAGGTTGTAACGGAAATGTGGGGTTAAGTGACCTTAGATCGGTAGAAGGAGTATAGAAGGAACGCCCATTGCATGGAATAGCCATAACGGTTGCGAATTGTTCAAGAGACCAAGTGTAGAGTGTATTGAAAAGTCAAAATGCAACTTGGTCGGGATTTGAAAGGTCAATATGAACATAAAATTCTCTAATCAATGTTGGATAAATGACTTCATCAAACTCAATGAATGAGAAGCAATTTTTTTGAGTGAAAAGTTGAGTTAGTTCGGGAAATTCGGTATGATGAACAACACGCTCTTCATGAAGTGTCCTAGTTTCATGTGTTGCCTATTGTTTGTAATACGTTGATTTCGTGTATTGGTCATTTTCTAGGAAAACAACATTTTTTAGCAAAACATTCAAGTTTATTACATGTTTTTGAAAAACTATATGCTAAACATGTGTAGATTAGTCCTTGTCTAGACTCATTTTTGAAAAGAAGATTTTGAAGGTAAGTTGTGCCATTTCTTTTGAAAATTTAGACAAGTTTCATCATATTGCTTTATGTTTGCCAAGTATAGATAAAAGTCATGAGATTGACAAGTATCATAATGACTTATTCAAACATATGAGTGTGCATGAGTGGGTTTAAAAAAATCTTAAAACATATATGCGATTTATGCAAGAAAACACTTTCATGGCACATTTGATAAGTAATATTTCCCATAACAATTTTTACTCACATAATTGGATGAATTCATGCTAGAAGACAAGTGTTCCTATTAGTTTAGAAAGACTCTTACATAATTAAACAAGTATAGGCAAAATTAAAAAGAAATTTTGGATACTTACCTTGAAGAAAATTGAAAGAGTTTTGGACCACTTTGAAGAGTACTTAAAAATAGGACAAAAGAAAATCTAGAGATCTAGTGGTTGGGGTTCAAAGAAGAGATGTGGTTGGTGAAAAAGTTGTTTGGATATTAAAGAGGGTACATAAAAGACAAAAGAATTCGTTAGACGCCAGGCGGTCGCGTACACGGTCGCGTACACGGTTCGACCGCGTAAACGGAGTATGTTCCATCATTCCCAACTCATTCCTAAGCAAATTAAAGGTCTCCTTTTTAAGGGGCTTAGTTAATATGTCAGCTATATTTTCAGCAGATTCTACCTTGTCTATCACAATATTACCATTTTGGACGTGGTCACAAAGGAAATGGTGCCTAATGCCTATGTGTTTAGTCCTAGAGTGTAATATTTGATTTTTTAGATAGGTCTATAGTACTTTTGTTATCACAGCATATTGGTATTTCGGATGAGATGATACTGTAATCAAGGAAGGTTTTATTTCATCCATAACACTTGTGCGCATGCTCTTCCCATGGCTACATATTCGGCTTCGGTGGTAGATAATGCAACGGACGTTTGCTTCTTAGAGAACCATGATGTTAAACAAAGACCCACGAATGCGCATACTCCACTTGTGCTCTTTCTATCAATCATTGACCCTCCGTGGTCAGAATCTGCAAAGCACATAATATCAACCCCAGTGAACTTTGGATACCATAACCCAAGATGCATTGTCCCCTTTAAGTATCTAAAGATCCTTTTAACCGCTTCAACGTGTGATGTCTTTAGATTTTCTTGAAATCTTGCACACAAACACACACTAAACATGATATCGGGCCCGCTTGTCGTTAAATATAGAAGGGATCTAATCATTCATCTATATTTAGTGCTATCGAACGGTTCTCCTTATCCTTCTAAAGTAAGTTTCCTATTATTTGCCATAGGAGTCGCCATTGGTTTTGAGTTCTCCATTCCAAACTTTTTGATCATTTTATGAATGTACTTTTATTGAATGATGAACGTTCCATCTTCTAGTTGTTTGATTTGAATTCCGAGAAAGAACTTGAGTTCACCCATCATGCTCATTTCAAACTCATCATGCATTAACTTAGAAAACTCAATGCTAAGAGATTCGTTAGTAGAACCAAATACAATATCATCAACATATATTTGAACTACAACTAAATCTTTTTCATGCTTTTTAATAAATAATGTATTATCAATTTTCCCCATTTCATAATCATGATTGACTAAAAAGGTTCTACGTCTTTCACACCATGCTCTAGGAGCTTGTTTAAGTCCATAAAGAGCCTTTTTAAGTTTAAAACATGATATGGTTTTTCGAAATCTTCAAATCTCGGAGGTTGTGACACATATACTTCTTCATTTATGACACCATTTAGAAAAGCACTTTTGACATCCATTTGATAAAGTTTGAAGTTATTGGCACATGCATATGCAAGAAGTATTCTTATGGACTCTAGCCTAGCAACGGGAGCAAATGTTTCATCATAATCAATTCCCTCTTGTTGGCTGTATCCTTGTGCAACTAGCCTAGATTTGTTTCTAACTACATTTCCATCTTCATCTAGTTTATTTCTATAAACCTATTTGGTACCTATGATATTGCTCTCACTGGGTAAAGGAACCAAATCTCATACATCACTCCTTTGGAATTGATTTAATTCCTCTTGCATTGCTTCTACCCAACTCTCATCTAATAGGGCTTCCTTAATATTTTTGGGTTCTATTTAGGAGATGAAAGCATAGTTGGCAATTAGGTTGAACACTTGAGACCTAGTGGTTCTAGTGTTGATATCTCCTATGACTTGTTCTATAAGATGATCCCTAACATGTTTAAGATCGATCGAGGATGCTAAGTTATCCTTACTTGGTTTTAAATGAGATCCATCCTCATTTATTTCATTGACCTCAACTTGAGTTGGCATTATTTCTATAGCATCTTGTTCTATCACATCATCATCTTTAAAAGGTTTAGTCTTAGGTAGAGGAGGAGTTTCATTAAATGTGACATCTAGGGATTCTTCTATGACATTGGTGTATTTATTTAGAACTCTATATGCCTTCCTTTCTAACGAATATCCTAAGAACACTCCCTTGTAAGCTTTGGGTTCAAACTTTGTAAGATATTCCTTTTTGTTTAAGATGAAGCATTTGCACCCGAATACTCTAAGATGACTTACGGTTGATTTTGTACCATTTAAGACTTCATAGGGTGTTTTATCCATTGATGGCCTAATTAAGACTCTATTTTGAATGTAGGTGGAGGTGGCAACGGCTTCACTCCAAAATTTTGAGGTATAGATTGTTCATTTAACATTGTTCAACTCATTTCTTGAAGAGTTCGGTTTTTCCTTTCAACAACCCTATTAGATTGAGCTGTGCGAGGAGCCGAGAAAACATGAGAAATACTATTTAAATCACAAAAGACTCCAAATTGGGCATCATTATTAAATTCTCTACCATGATCCGTTCTTATTGTTACTATAGTACAACCAAGTAAATTTTATATTTTAGTAGCAAAAATTATAAATCTTTCACACGCTTCATTTTTATGCTTTGGAAATAGTGTCCATGTATATCTTGAAAAGTCATCTACTATTACTAAAGTATAAAAATTTCCTCCATAACTTTGTACGGTCGATGGCCCAAATGAATCTATGTGTAAAAGTTCTAGACATCTTTTAGTAGAGATAAAATTCTTAGGCTTATGACTTGCATGAACTTGTTTTCCTACTTTGCATGCATCACAAAAATGACTTTCATATTTCAATTTAGTCAAGTCTCTAACTATGTCTTTTGACGATATGTTATGAATTAATTTCATATTAGCATGCCCTAATCTTCTATGCCACAAAGTAGTAGTATCATGTATAGAGGTTAGACAAATATCTACATGTTTGAAGTCATCTAGTTTACATGTATAGAGGCCTTTCTTCCTAATTCCATTTATGACACTTTTACCATCTTTTATTATGTGTTAGAAATTTTTTGTAAATGTCATATTATATCCTTTATCACATATTCTTCCTACACTTAGCACGTTAAAACTTTTTTTTTTTAATGTGTAATACATTATCAAGTGTAATCTTTTGATTAGTAATGTTACCTTTACCGACGATATTTCCTCTCACATCGCCACTAAAGATTACATCACCTCCATTGTGCTCCGTATACTTTGTGAAGAACTCTTTGTTGCCCGTCATGTGTGTTGTACATCCACTATCAATTATCCAATCTTCATTTTGTACAACACCATTGAGACAAACCTATATTTAATCAATCAATAACTTTGGTACCCAATGTTTGTTGGGTCCGGGATGATTAGCATCAAAGACTCCTACTCTAACCCATCTTTTCACAATTTTGACATTATTGTTCTTTTTGAGAAGTGTTTTAGTTTCTACCTTACTACTCCTATTGTTTTGATTATTCATTCTTCTTGAAGAATTTTTCACAAGTGACTTGATTTGTTTCCTATTTGTTTTAACTTGATCAATCATGGTAGCCTTTGGTTTTAGCATTTCCAATACTTTGGTTTTTCTTGGGGTTTAACAAACACTATAGGTTTATGTTTAGATGTTTCTACCTCAAGAGTATTCTCCTTATATCCTAACCCTTGTTTGTTATTTTTTGGTTTTTGAACCCTCAAAATATTTTCTAGCACTTTACTACTTCCATCATATATTGAAAATTTAATTTTATTTTCAAGTAGTTTGTTAGCTTTGTCTAAAACAAGGTTTTCATGTTTTAAGTCGTCACATGTGAGACATTCTTGTGAGTTGGAGATTCTTTCTTTAAGTTGTAAGATTTCTAACCTAAGCAAATTATTTTCTTCCTTTAGACTTGTATTGTTATTACTTACTTTACTACTTAAGACACATAATTTAACAAAGTTGTCAACATTAAACTCAAATGTATTTGAAAGTACCTCATTGTCGGTTTGTCCGACTTGTGATGCTTTGTCGTCATCATTTGGAATATCATTGGCCATGAGACACATTTCCTTTCCCTCTTCTTGTGTGTCGTTTTCTTCATCATCCCAAGCACCTCCAAAAAAGCCTTTTCATTCTTTCTCTTTGGACATTCAATTATCAAGTGATTTGGATCACCGCACCCAAAGCATTTTCGTAAAAACTTCTTCTTGGAATCGAATGATGTCTTCTTTGGTTCCATTGGAGGACGAACATGGTTTCCCGGACTTCAATAAAATTTCTTAAATGAGCGAACAATAAATGCAAGTTGTTCATCATCATTTAGAATATCGTCATCGTCATCATCGATGTCATGTTCTTCATGAATCCTAGCCTTTAGAGTGATTGACTTGTTCTTCTCTCTCTTGGCCTTCTCAACTTCATCTTCCTTTTCTAGTATGACCTCATGTAGTTTGAGATTTCCAATGAGTTCATCTAGAGTTAACTTTTCTGCATTCTTTGATTCTTCAATTGCCGTCACTTTTGGTCTCCATCTTGATGGTAGAGATCTTAAGAATTTTAGAACATATTGCTTATCCGTATAGATTGTACCTAGAGCTTTCAAACTTGAACAAATATTGTTAAATCTAGTATAAACACTATCTATTTTTTCATAATCTTCAATAGCAAATTGTTCATATTTAGTTATAAGCAATTCTACTTTATTTTCTATGACTTGCGGGTTTCCATGAAGAGTAACCATGATACTATCCCAAATTTATTTAGCACTACTGATATGGCCAAAACGGACGGTTTTATTTGTGCGGTGTCGTTAGGTCGCAACACGTCAGAATTAGCTACCAAAAGAGAGTAATGGTTTTATCATTTATATTTAGCTGGGGTTTCCTAGCTATAACTCACCTACTTGTCTTCCTTTTAATGAGTAAGTGGTAAATATAACTCAGGTTCGTATTTTTGTATGTTTGCTCAGTAACGTGGGACAAAAGTGCATATATAGTTAACCCTAGTGACAAGAGGTGGTAGATTAAGATTAACTAATAATGCGGTAATTTAACTTGAAAGATAAAGATAGATAGGTATGGAGAATAGAATTCTGATGGGGAATTATCACAAGAGTTTAACTTTCTATAATAAACACTAAACCTCAATCAACTGGGCTATGAACCTAACTGATATGTCACTAAGAGTTTAGGTTTTGAAGATTCTGGCTAAGACGGATATCCCTACCAACGTTAACCTTAAAGGGTTTAAACGACCTTATGGATAGAATCCTAGGTGCATGAACAAAGTGGTATATCCATAAAGGAAAGTCTCAGCTTTTCTTAATCCTAGTTAGTCAGACTAAAGCAATATTCCACCACTTAACACTACGTTATGCCTTAACATTAACAGATGTGCAATCTTAGATATTCTAAGGTACTGCTAATTGGATTAGAGGTCTCTCCTTTGCGATCACTTATTCAACCTCGAATCATCTTACAACATCTCAAGAACGTTGCTTTTGACGCGAATCATGCTTTTAAGCAAGCCAGTGTTCACTGACCTCTATATTGCCTGCTCTAATCACAACCTAAATGGGCAGCTCTTCTTTGACGAATAAATGGTTATTCGTACGTAGGTACTATATCCCTATTGTGACGTTAAGCACACATAACTACTTACCTTGTATCCTAGGGTTGATCAGGTCCTAATACTAGGTTATAGCAACGTGAATAAGCGGAAAGGGTGATCCATAATTTAAACTTCTAAACCGTCAAGGTTTCAGCATAACAATACGATAAGGTTCAGATAAAGTATTCAACATATAATAAACATTTGTAACAGATATATAAGCATGCAAGATGAAAGCAACTTAAGATAACAAGATAACTTTATTAAATTAAGGAAGGCGTTCACCGTTTATAGACGAGATCTGGACTATTACAAGTGCTGACATCCTCTAGACCGCTCCTATTACAATCTTCGACGTTCGCCTCCGGGTACTTAATTTCCCGCTCGGAGGTGAGAAGGCCTTGAAAGCTCCAGTGAGAGAAAGTGTATTGTAGTGAGAGAGTGAGGAGAGGTGTGTTGAAATTGGATGACAAAAAGCCTTTACATAGACTTGGATTTTTACCTGCAAATGGCTGGCAGGCCGTTTGGCAGGCCGTTTGGCAGGCCGTTTGGCAGGCCGTTTACAGGGGTTGTTTGTCAGGGCAAGCCGTTTGCAGGGGCTGTTTATCTGGGCCATTTGTGTAGAGACCCGTCCTAATCCATCTGGACGAATACATTACACTTGGTTACATCGCGAGGTACTTGACCTCTATATGATACATTTTACAAACATTGCATTCGTTTTTAAAATACAAACTTTCATTACATCAAAAGTTGACGGCATGCATACCATTTCATAATATATCCAACTATAATTGACTTAATAATAATCTTGATGAACTCAACGACTCGAATGCAACGTCTTTTGAAATATGTCATGAATGACTCCAAGTAATATCTTTAAAATGAGCAAATGCACAGCGGAAGATTTCTTTCATACCTGAGAATAAACATGCTTTAAAGTGTCAACCAAAAGGTTGGTGAGTTCATTAGTTTAACATAAATAATCATTTCCATCATTTTAATAGACCACAATATTTTTATTTTCAGTTCTTATAAATATACGTCCCATACATAGAGACAAAAATATCATTCATATGGATTGAACACCTGGTAACCGACATTAACAAGATGCATATAAGAATATCCCCTATCATTCCGGGAAATCCTTCGGACATGATAAAACAACATCGAAGTACTAAAGCATCCGATACTTTGGATGGGGTTCGTTAGGCCCAATAGATCTATCTTTAGGATTCACGTCAATTAGTAGATCGGTTTACTAATTCTTAGTTTACCAAGCAAAAGGGGCATATTCGGCTTCGATCATTCAACCATATAAAGTTGTTTCAATTACTTGTGTCTATTTCGTAAAACATCTATAAAAATTGCGCATGTATTCTCAGCCCAAAAATATAAAGGGTAAAAAGGCAAATGAAACTCACCATACTGTATTTTGTAGTAAAAATACATATGACGTCATTTATCAAGTATAGGGTTGGCCTCGGATTCACGAACCTATATCATTTGTATATTTATTAATATACATAATTGTAATCGAACATTATATATATATATATATATATATATATATATATATATATATATATATATATATATATATATATATATATATATATATATATATATATATAATTTATTAGTTATATCATTTTTATATCAAAAATATATATATGTTTCATGTATTTCTTTTGTATGTGAAAATATTAATTTTGTTATGTTTAATGTATTAAATATATATATCGTTTGTTTGTTAAAACTAATAATTGTACTAATACTAAAATGATATTTATAATGGTAAAATGATAATAGTGATAATACTTAATATTACTAATAAAAATAATAATGTTAAAAATTCTTTTAGTGATAAATATAATGATATTAATAATAATAACTGTAAAAATACTAATTTTACTATTAAAGATGTTTGTGATAATAATTTTAATAATTATCTAATAACGATACTCATGATAATATTAATAATAATACTTACGTCAATATTAATAATACTAATAATTTTAAAATGATACTAATACTAATATTAACGAAAATACTAATAAGTTTTATTATTTTCATAATAGTACTAATAATAATATTCATAATCATAATAATAATAATAATAATAATAATAATAATAATAATAATAATAATAATATTTAAAGGGTACAGTTTATAATAATCTCAATAATACTTACAAAATACTAATGTTATTAACATTTCTAATACTTGTAAATATAAATATGATATTATTAATAATAATTATTATAATATAATACTAACAATAACAACAATCTTAATAATCATATTAATAACGATACTTTAAATGATAAAATTAATAATAATTATACAAATATAAATAATACTTATACTAAATACTAATACTAATATTAATGATAGTAATAATTATAATACTTAACAATATGGTATTAATAATAATAATTGTAAGTATGATACTAATAACAATAATAACTTATCATAATAATTATAATAACATTAATAAGAATCATAATGATAATAATAGAAATAACAAAATAAAAGCTTTATACCCTTTAAAAATTTCTGTAAAAAGAATAGCCCAAGACGGGACTCGAACCCGCGACCTCCCGCTCACCCATCAATCCCTTTAACCATTTAGCTGCTGCTTAATTTCTGTTATAAACTATAACCCGTTTATATTTATCTTAATACCCGACAGTTTATGCTCCTTCTTCTTCACTCAAATCGATCAGAGGTTTAACCATAAAACAACAACTAATTTGTTGGTTTACGACTTGCAATGAAACAACACGACCTGATTAAAAATTGGTTGGAATCGATAGAACACAAAAGGGATTTAAACAGCACCTGTGAACATCGCGATGAACAAATATGAAGTCCAACATTGATTTCGATTTTTAATCGGTTTCACACAAAGGTTGTAACATAAAATAGGTTTAGAATCATTCTTATAAACTTCCAAAATACTCAACTGCATCAGAAACATAACAACGAATTCAAATTTTTGTGATGAACCAAACTTTTGACTTTTTGAAACTAAAGTTTGACTCCCAAATTGATAATCAATATGAAAAATTGAAACCTGAAAGTTTGTAGATAGTTTGAGTAAGGAATTTCAATCATAACTACATTTTTAGATTTTCAAAATCGTTACAAATTCGTGACCTGGATAAAATGAAAAAGAAACAGGAATATTGGCTTTTCTTCTCATATTTTTGTTAGATAGACATAGATATTAACCGTGATAATTGATAATGATGATGGATGAACGTTCGGGTTAAATCAATAATAAAACTTGATCAGATGTTTTGATGGAGAAGGACGATCGACAGGATCGGAGTGGGAGAAGAAAAATAAAAAGAAAACAAAACCAGATAGTGATATGAAACAAATAAAGGAAACTTTTAAACCTGCTCGTGATTTTTACTGGATTATTATATTCGGTATCAAATTTGTAAGTATGAAAATGATAAACAATTGTTAATTTTTATTAACTAATAATAAAAATACTAATAATAATAATAGAATTAATAATATCATTTATCATTAATATCAAAGTAATAATAATAATAATAATAATGATATTAATAATATTAATAACGATAACAATAATATTAGTAACAATAATATTATAACAATTTAAGTGTATTAATTCTTATATTTATATATTATAAATTCAATAGTACTAATAATACTGATATATATATATTAATGTTAATATTTATTTAAATAATAATAATAACTATATCTTAACTTGTAATTACATATTTTAATATTACAATATATTAATTATATAGTATTTAATAATAATAACATATTATGACTATTTAATACTTATTCGTTTTCCTATATCACAATATTCATATAATCATCCTTTATATAGGAATCCTATGTATATATATATGTGCATTTAGAGATTCATTTTAATATCATGTACATATTTATATATATAATTATGTTAATAGTATTTAATTATTTTGTTTATTATTTTACATTTTTAATTCTAATTGATTAATATAAATTTTATTAATTCAAAATATTATATATACACTTTTATTTATATAAATGTATATTTACATTTTTATATACACTCAACTGTTCATGAATCGTCAGTCATAGTCAAGGATTAAAATAAATACATGGACAAGGTTCAAAATTTTGTGATTAAATTCAACAGACTTTGCTTATCGTGTCAAAATCCTATAAAGATTAAGTTTATATTTGGTTGGAAATTTCCGGGTCGTCACAGTACCTACCCGTTAAAGAAATTTTGTCTCGAAATTTGAGTGGGATGGTCATGGATGACAATAAGTATGTTTTCATGGCACATATGAGTTGATAAATAGAATTTTATCATTAGTGGGTAATATGGATAAAACAATTTGATTCTTATGAAAAGTACGAGTGAAGCTATCACAAAAGAGTGAAATGAATAATTGCAGGTTCGTCTTAACTGGTGACGTAGTCACGGTTGATTTCTGAAATTCAAGGGATTTAAAGAAAATCTTCGAAATCTAAAAGATTTGATTCTTCGGCGAGTAAGGAAATTAAGATCTCTATAATTAAATACGTTGATCTACCTCGATTACTCTGTCTGATATTTCCATTATAAATTAAGCTCTTTCGTTCCATTATTCTCACCATTCTATACTTTCTTTCTTAGTTTATACATCCAAAAGATTGTCAAAATGCTTAATCTAATTCTAATCCTTGATATTTTCCTAATTATCATTTCTGTCATTCTTCCTTTCAATCTTCCACCAGAAACATCTGTTTACTTTCACTATTACCTTGGGGTGTTACTATTCTTAATTCTACCGTGTCTTTATATTGCTATTCGTATTAATATCCACGATTTGTAACCCCCGTGCTGTTATTGGGCTTTATATTTTCTCTTATATTTTGGAGCTCTTTGTCTTTTTATTCTCCTCTCAACCTCTGGTAAAGTGAGTAATGGTCCAAAATTCGTAAGTATGGAGTTTCGAATGAACTTAATGTTCTAAATAAGAAAGAACGTAATAGCACGATTTGATTTGTCAAATTACCAGAATCACTGAAAATAGAGCTATCAAGAATATATTTTCTTGATATTTTTGAAGGTTGAACAGATTGAACGAGTCGTGTAACATGGCACATGATGACGTTATGGTCTGTGAATCATCACGTTTCATTAGAAACTCAGCATGACTTACTGTAATATAATCACGTTGATCAAGTGCCATTATATTATACTAACTCATGCTTCAGTTCCCAACACTACTTCAAAAACATTCATAGTTTAAACTCGAAAGTTTACAGAATATAGAAACTAACAGTTTATTATATGATGTAACACTGATAGCACGAAGAGATTAATGATTTCAGGTAAGAATAGTTATGAAAATATCTTCAGAAATATGGAGGATATTTATAATGAAAAATATGATGATATCTTAGAATTCTTCAATCAAAATGTGATGAAACAATTCATTCACAATGATTTAGAACAACTAAGGAGCAAGGTATTCGCTAAAGATTTCATCAGAATCAGAATCATCAGGATTCTTTATGTACAAGTTTAGTCCTTGTGATTTGTTTAAGAGTCTCCTTCATGGTTTACTCAATTCGTTATTATCAAACTTTTGACTGTTAAGACAGTCTCCAGTTTTCACTGCTTCATCAGCTTTTTCAAAACTCGGGAAACTGATTCATAGGCTAAAGCGTTTTTCAGAAATTCAGAATTGAAGTTCGTGAATCCAGGAGATAGAAGTTATATATATATATATATATATATATATATATATATATATATATATATATATATATATATATATATATATATATATATATATATATATATAATTGCTGTCGTAGAATCGCTGAGAATTTCGAGATTATCGTTTGATGTCTCCCGGTATTTGATATAGTAATTATCGTTACAAGATGCCGATGAGTTCATGATAAGACTTTAATAGATAAATATAGTGATTTGTCGACGAGATTTAACCCAAAGAGCAACGAGGTTGCTGGTACTTCTACTGGTAATATGGTGGGATATAAACGGTTCCCCGGTAACAATAAAAGAGCACACGTATATATCAAGGTTATAATAAGGTTGTTTCGAACGAAAGTTGAAATTAACTTGCTGAAGCTGTAACAAAATTTGATACTTTGGAAGGGGATTGTAAAGTTATTTTCGGTAATAACAATGCCAAAGGAGCTAGCACAGATACGTGTGAAACGTTTACTCAGTTTCCGAGATTTTTTCAGGTGTATAACTATATGCATCAATCTTTTCTTCCGTAGATGAAGTGCGATTGGTTCATTCTCTCGATTGAGGTGTTTTTAAGAATCGCGAAAGGTTTGAACGCGAATTGTAATCGTCAAGATACAAATGAGGTTTAAGATGAAATCAAGTGGCAAACTTGAAGAATTGTTTAGTTTCATATGTTATAATCAATATTTTAATTCATTTTAATTGTCCAATGTTATTAGTCCGCAGTCGATAGTCCACAGTTAACAGTCCAATAATTCATATATAGTTTAATATCTAATATTCGAATTAATTAATACGTATCGTGACCCGTGTAAATGTCTCAGACTCGATCACAACTCAAAGTATATATATTATTTGAGAATCAACCTCAACCCTGTATAGAGAACTCGATCATTACTGCATATAGAGTGTGTATGGTGATTCCAAATAATATATATAGATGTGTCGATATGATATGTCAAAACCTTGTATACGTGTCCAGATATTTAAAGTGCGTAAAATAATTACAGAAATTAAATGATGATAAATAAAATTGCGAGAATTAAAATTGCGATAATTAAATTGCGATAAATAAATTGCGATAAATAAATTGCGATAAATAAATGTAATACGGAATTAACAGTTAGCTAGGAACAGTTAGCTAGGATTTTGTTAGCGTGAATTCGTAACAAAATTCTTCATAGTTAATTTGTCTGTTTCTAACAAATTTTATTTTGTCAAATGTTTTCTTCATTATGCCACTTGTTGGATTCTGCTAGGTCAAAATCCAAATATGAAATTGAATGAAAATGATTATTCTGCGATGAACGGATACGTATATCTGTGGATGTAAGTAGGATAATAAATAACTGTTGAATCAGATTAGAAGAATGTATGATATTGCTCAATTACATCATATATATCTATCGCAATATCACTAAAAATACTCTATATTCGAAGATAATGAAGATGATCTACAAGGGATATGTCAAGATGCGCGAATTTGTATCGGAAGAGTAGTTTGCAAAGAATTTCGATGATTTATGACATCGGTTGATCCCGATACGAGTTAGTATCAAGATAACGCTTTAAAATGATATAACAAAGCCTCCGATATGTGAGAGTTCGTCCAAATGAGCTAATATTAAAGAGAAAACGAAACAGTGCCTTAAAACCCACCAGGACGCCGTCTAGCTATCCGGGACGCCGTCCTGGCCTTCGCAAAGGGACGCCGTCTTTCAAGTTGGGACGCCGTCTTGATCATTAAACCGGGACGCCGTCCTGCCTTTTAGGACGCCGTCCCAAAGTAGGTGTACCCGATTTATCTGCTTTTTACCTAATTTCTCCACCTTAAAATGTCATTTTGGGGACTGTTTCATGAGAGTTACGTACAGAGAGTTTGAGAGACGATTTTCAGGAGCATCTTGGAGAATTCCATCCTCTTTGAAGAGGCCAAAGATCAAAGCATCATCCATCAACATCTTCTTCATCCAAGAACTCTTGTTCTTGTAGGTTATATACTTGTTCTCAGAAATGATTTCAGTTTATAATTTGAGTGAATTGTTGTCTGTTACAATGATTATTGGCTAGTTTCATTAATGTTTGTCTAGATTAATAACCAAGGTATTGGATGTAATCTTATTGATTGAATGTATTATGTGTGTTAGATTGAAGCTTGAATAGAGAACCATGCTTATTGTTGTTAGAACCATTTGTATCTAGTTAATTGATATGTTGTTGATAAAGAGAACTCTTGTTAATGTATCATATTGATTTACAATCAACTTGTCTTAGATTGATTGTTTGCTAAACCGGACCAAGGGGGTAAACTAGATTAAAACGGTTAGACAAAATAGGAATGAATTGTGTAGAGCGAACGCAAAGGCAATTGTTATTCAAGTCTTTAATCTTGTTGATCAACTAGTCACGAACGAAAAGGTCTAAGTTATAGGGAACCCTCGCTTAGTAATTCTAGTTTGAGTACTTGCTAAAGAGAACTCTTGGCGAGTCGATTTAGGTGATTAGCATGCTTATAGTTATTTGATTACAAATACAAGAACTATAGTGAAAAGGGAACCCTTGAGCTTGTTATTGTATTTGAGTGTTTATCCGAGAGAACTCTTAGTAAAACCTATTAGATAACTACACACATAATTATTCAATCAGGGCTTAATATCTAATTTACATCCAATACCGAGGGTAAAATATCTAGATGAACATTTCATCTCTTTGATTTAATTCAAAACTATCTTTATTGCTTTATTTGCATTTATTTGCATCTTATAAACCAAAAGACTAAAAATATTGTTTTTACATTTAACCTTCTTTGATTTGGCTAAATCGTTAAAACAGCCACAAAACATAAAACTTGTACTTTTTACTTTAATTAACTTAGTTAATCATAATATAGTTGCTACTTCTAGTTTGACTGATATACTGTCCTTGGAACGATACACGGATTTTACCATTATCTATACTACTACACGATCGGGTACACTGCCCGTTAGTGTGTAGCAATCTTAAATCGGTATTTTTCCATATTATTTACAAGACAATTTTATACGACACTTTTCGCACATCAAGTTTTTGGCGCCGCTGCCGGGGACAGTTTTGTGTCAAAATAGGATTATTAACTAATTTGTGATTAAGTAGTTTCTTAATTATTTTAAATTATTAATAGTTTTTGATTTTTTAATTTTGTAGAATCGGTATGTGTGATAGTTTTTGTTAGTTGTGTGATTGGCAGATTATAGGTTGCATATGCCACATACCCGAAGTTCAGAATCTCCATTATTTACACCATTGACAGAACCGGATAGAAAGCTTGGTAGAATTCCAAAAGAAGTGCTTGATATTTTTGAATCTTCATCAAAGCAGGAAACTTTTGATTCAGAATCAAGTACCACCAAGCCTAGATATTCAGACTTTGGTAAACCAGTTCAACCACCAAATTTTGAAATGGAAGGAGAAAGACCGTTGGTACAAAGACAATCAATGGCAGAAAGGATGAAAGCGACGCGAACCGGACAAGGTAGTGCTATTACTCCGCTCACGGGTGAGGTAAATTTTGAAATTAAAGGACCTATTCTTCAAATGATTAATAATAGGTGTCAATTTAGTGGCGGTCCTAATGAAGACGCAAACGAACATATTCGTCTCTTTGAAGAGATATGTCTTCTTTTCAAATTAAAACCAGAAACTGACCAGGCTATATTTCTAAGACTTTTCCCGTGGACACTCCACGGGGAAGCAAGAAGTTGGTTAGATTCATTAGCCGAGGCTACGATAAGAACATGGGATAGTATGATGGAAAAATTTCTTAAGAAATATTTTCCAGCATCTAAATCAGCGAGACTCCAACAGGAGATTACCCAGTTCTGTCAAAAGCCTATGGAAACCTTGTACGAAGCATGGAATAGATTTTCCAAAATGCTTAGAGGTTGTCCAAACCATGGTTTGGATACCTTTCAACAGGTTCAAATCTTCTATAAGGGTTGCGAAGTTGCAACCCAAATTTCCATTGATCAAGCATCCGGAGGTTCAATTATGGACAAAACCGAGCAAGAGGCTTATGAGATAATCGAGAAATTAGCCGATTATTCTCATGAGTGGCATCAAGAACGCCCAATTACTCGAAATGCTCAAGTCCAAAGCGCCGGTGCTTATGATGACTTCAGCTCCCTAGGTGTAAAAATAGACGGTGTTGTTCGAAACATGGACAAAATCACAAGAGAAATCCATAGTATGAAAGTAGGTTGTGAATACTGTGGTGGTCTACACTTAGGTAAAGATTGTGATGCCGGGTTAACCATGGCTCAAAAAGAAGAAGTGGCTTTTATAAGCCAAAGAAATAATAACCAGTTTCAGGGTAGAGCCCAATTTAACCGTAACTTTAACAACCCCTACAACCCTCAAGGTCAAAATTCTAATTTTCAACAAGGGTCAAGTAGTGGGTTCCAACAACAAACTCCGGGTTATTATCAAAAACCCCAACAGGAGGAGAAAAAGTCAAATTTAGAGAATATGTTGGAAAAGTTAATTGCATCACAAACTCAGCTTGTCACAAACATAAATCAAACCAACGAGAAAAACGAACATCAGTTTCGTAACCAACAAGCATCAATCCAAAATTTGGAAAAACAAATGAGTGGTTTAGCCAATTTACTGAGTGAGAGAAAACCCGGTAGTTTACCGGGAGATACCAACAAGAACCCCAGAAATGAGCACGCAAATGTTATTACCACACGGAGTGGTTTAGCATACGATGCTCCACAAATGCCCGAAAATTCTGATTTCAGAGTTCCATTGAACCAAAACGATGAACCGGTTAAGGAGCCGGAAAAAGTGGTTGAAAAGGAAGAACGGGAAAAACCCGTAGTGAAACCATATCAACCACCGCTCCCATTCCCAAGAAAACAACAACAAGAAAGGCTGGAAGCCGAAAGGCTAAAATTTCTAGATATGTTTAAACAGATAAACATAAACATGCCTTTTATTGATGTTATCTCAGGAATGCCAAAGTATGCTAAGTTCCTAAAAGACTTACTTACTAACCGAAAGAAGATGGAAAGCGTTTCATCAGTCACTTTAAATGCTAGATGTTCCGCGCTGGTGTCTAACACACTTCCTGAAAAGCTTCAAGATCCGGGTAGTTTTACTATTCCATGTCTAATGGGTGACCTTGATTGCATGAGGGCATTAGCCGATTTGGGGGCTAGTATCAATTTAATGCCCTATTCAATTTACCTTAAATTAGCCCCTGGGGAACTCAAAACCACACGAATGGCTATTCAACTAGCTGATCGCTCTATAAAATTCCCTCGAGGAATAATAGAGAATTTGTTAGTTAAGACCGGAAATCTGATCTTTCCGGCTGACTTTGTGGTTTTAGACATGGAAGTTGATGAGAGAATACCAATTATTCTGGGTAGGCCATTTTTAAATACTGCTCGATGTGTCATTGATGTTTATGACCAGCAGTTGACCCTTAGAATTGGTGAAGCTAGTGCGACTTTTGCAATTGACAAGTCATTGAAATATCCCGAATCTTCGGATGATACTTGTTATTTCATGCAAAGCATAGATTCGCATTACGAGTTCTTGCAGGAATCTCCCGAATCGGATGAAACAGGTGTATACGATTTGGCAAATGGAGATGATGAATTCACTGAAGAAGAAATGGATGTGATGGCCACATTTTTGATGGCAAATGAGTGTGAACCTACTGAAGAGGAAATAGAAAAACTGAGCAAGGATAGCGAGTACCGGAGTCGATCCTCAATTGAGGAACCTCCCATTTTGGAGCTTAAACCGCTCCCTGATCATCTTGAGTACGCTTTCCTTCAGGAAGATTCAAAGCTTCCGGTAATTATTTCCTCACTTCTCTCTGAACATGAGAAAGAACGTCTTGTTTCCTTGTTACAGGCCCACAAACCGGCCATTGCATGGAAAATTAATGATATAAAAGGAATTAGTCCTTCTTATTGCACACACAAGATCTTAATGGAAGAAAATTCCAAACCAGTGGTGCAACGTCAAAGGAGACTAAATCCTCATATGCAAGACGTTGTCAAAAAGGAAATCATAAAATTGCTAGATGCAGGTCTAATCTACCCAATCTCAGACAGTCCGTGGATAAGCCCGATTCATTGTGTTCCTAAAAAGGGTGGTATAACTGTTACCACCAATGATAAGGACGAGCTTATCACGACACGAACTGTTACGGGGTGGCGGGTTTGTATAGATTATCGAAAGTTAAACGAAGCCACAAGAAAAGACCATTTTCCTCTACCATTTATTGATCAAATGTTAGAGAGACTTGCAGGAAATAGCTTTTATTGTTTCCTAGATGGATTTTTGGGGTACTTTCAAATTCCCATCTCCCCCGAAGATCAAGAAAAGACTACCTTCACGTGTCCCTATGGCACCTTCTCATATCGCCGAATGCCCTTTGGTTTATGTAATGCTCCTGCGACATTCCAAAGGTGTATGATGGCCATTTTCCACGATATGATTGAGGATTGCATGGAAGTGTTCATGGACGACTTTTCAGTCTTCGGTGACACTTTTGATTCATGCCTTCTAAATTTGGAGAAAATGCTAATCAGGTGTGAGAAGTCGAACTTAGTGCTAAATTGGGAGAAATGCCACTTTATGGTTAAAGAGGGCATCGTCTTAGGGCACAAAATCTCAAGTGTTGGTATTCAGGTGGATCCAGCAAAGGTTGATGTCATTGCCAACCTTCCACCTCCTTCAAACGTAAAGGGTGTTAGAAGTTTTCTTGGGCATGTCGGGTTTTACCGGCGGTTTGTTAAGGATTTTTCAAAAATCGCAACGCCATTGAATAAACTTCTTGAAAAAGATGCACCCTTTGTTTTCACAAGTGAATGCACTAAGGCATTCAAAATTTTAAAAGAAAAACTTGTCAACGCACCAATAATCATAGCTCCAAATTGGTCATTACCATTCGAGCTAATGTGCGATGCATCGGATTTTGCGGTTGGTTCAGTTTTGGGTCAACGGGTTGAGAAACATTTTCAACCCATTTATTATGCGAGCAAGACTTTACAAGGAGCCCAATTAAATTACACAACAACAGAAAAAGAGCTCCTTGCGATCGTCTTTTCCTTTGACAAATTCCGATCTTATCTTGTCCTATCAAAGACTGTTGTCTTCACTGATCATTCAGCATTAAAATATCTTTTCTCTAAGCCGGATGCAAAACCTCGATTGTTAAGGTGGGTCTTGCTTTTGCAAGAATTTGATATCGAGATTAAGGACAAGAAAGGTGCAGAAAGCTTGCAGCGGACCATCTTTCTAGACTCGAAAATCCCAATCTTGAAGTACTCCATGAATCGAGTATTAAAGATGATTTTCCCGGAGAATTCCTAATGAGAGTAGAGAAGGTGGAGGATCCGTGGTTTGTTGACTTCGCCAATTATATTGTTGGAGGGTACCTAGAAACTGGTTGGTCACATCAGAAAAGGAAGAAATTCTTTAGTGACCTAAAATACTATTTTTGGGAAGACCCTTATCTATTCAGGCGATGCGCGGATGGAATTATTCGCAGGTGTGTTTCAGGGAAGGAATGCACCGAAATTCTGCTTGACTGTCACCGTGGTCCCACAGGTGGGCACTTTGGTCCCCAAATTACGGGGAGGAAAGTTTATGAGGCCGGTTTCTATTGGCCTACAATATTCAAAGATGCCTACGCTGTTTGCAAGGCTTGTGACGCGTGCCAACGGGCGGGTCAAATAACCAAACGGGATGAAATGCCTCAACAAAGCATCCAAGTATGCGAGGTGTTCGATGTTTGGGGAATTGACTTTATGGGCCCCTTTCCAAAATCTCACTCTTATCTCTACATACTTGTCGCCATCGATTATGTGTCAAAATGGGCAGAGGCAAAGCCTCTACCAACAAATGATGGCCGAGTAGTAGTAAATTTTTTGATGGAGCTTTTCTCTAGATTTGGCACGCCTAAAGCTCTAATAAGTGACCGAGGCACCCACTTTTGCAATAAGCAAATGGAAAAGGTGTTGAAAAGATATGGAGTAATCCATAAAATTTCGACATCCTATCATCCTCAGACGAGTGGGCAAGTAGAGAACACCAACAGGTCGTTAAAACGCATACTAGAAAAGACCGTTGGTGCTAATCCAAAAGAGTGGTCCAACAAGTTATATGATGCATTGTGGGCATTTCGCACGGCCTACAAAACACCGATTGGAACTACTCCTTTCCGTATGGTATACGGAAAAGCATGCCATCTCCCGTTGGAGATTGAACATAAAGCTCATTGGGCATTAAGGGCATGCAACTTGGATTACAAAGAAGCGGGTCGGTTACGTTTGACCCAACTGAATGAATTAGACGAGTTGAGGCTTGAAGCCTATGACAACTCTCTAATTTACAAGGAAAAGAGTAAACAATGGCACGACAAAAGGTTGAAACATCCAAAAGAATTCATGGAAGGAGACCGTGTCCTTGTTTATAACTCTCGTTTTAAGTTATCGCCAGGAAAGCTAAAGTCCCGATGGACGGGACCATATGTGGTTAAAAGAGTGTACCCTTATGGTACAATTGAAATAGTGAACTGGAAAGGCGATACTTTTAAAGTGAATGGCCACCGGGTCAAACACTACGTTGATGGTCCCCTGGAAATTGAGGATGAGGTTAGCCTCAACTTCAACAAAAACGCTTAAATCAAAACGGGGACGAGTTGGGTGAACGACTCGTAAAAAATGGTTCACCATTGTATTTAGGTTTGTTTTGTGTGTATTATAAATTTTTGTTTGGTACAAAACGATTACCGGATGACCTCGAAACGCAAACGACTCAAAATTGCAGATCAGTGGGTTTTAGTTATACGGGACGCCGTCCCAAATGCCCAAGACACCGTCCCGGATTTCAGATCAAGACGCCGTCTAGTTTGCTAGACGCCGTCCCGGATATCGTATCAAGACGCCGTCCCCCATTTAAAGACGCCGTCCCGGACCCCTGTTTCAGAAAAAAAATACGCGTTTTTATACCCTTACCACTTATTTCCTATCCCCAAAACACATTCTATCTATTTCTCTCTGCCCAAAAACCGAACCACTCTCAAGAACCCTAAATTTCTACATCAAATTCGTGATTTCCTCTTCAATTTCAAGCCTCTAATCATGAACTTCTGGGTATGGATTCTACATTTCTTCACTTTTCTTTATCAATTACTTACATTGTATGTTTATATATATCAATTGGTTAAAGAATAGTGTGGGGTGTTTGATTTGCTTGATTATTGTAAAGATTAACATGCCTTAGATTGTTTAAATTGCCCTAATGTGTTTATTTTGCAAAGATTACATGTTCTTTAGGGTTTGTTCATGATGCTAGGGTTTGTAAAATTTAAATCCGAATTTGAGATGTTCAATTCATGATGTTGGGTTTATGTTTGATGTTTATGATTATTGTGAAGTATATGATTGTGTTGGTGATATTGATGACAATTTGGCCGGGTCAATTTTGAATGATAGTAAAATTCTAAGCATATTATTGATTTGTAATGAACTTTTGAAGTATGTATGCTTGTTTTTCACATGTATGGGCCTGTTGAATCAATTTAATAGAATGGAATGCCATAATGTATGTTGTTATAAGGTCATTTGAGCTAAAAATTGTGAAAAATTGTATTATGATTAGTGTTGAATATGTTTAGAATGCAAAGTTAAATGCTATGACCTATGACACAACATACTTGAATCTTTTAAGTCCTATGTTTGTGTTACATTGTGATGTTATGATTTTCATTTTTGAAAGTGTGTTAATGAATTCAAGTTGACTTTGGTTGACTCTGGTATAAACTTGTGAACGTGCACTTTTGTGAAAATGAATCATACTACTTTTGAACTAGGAATTGAGTGATTGATCTCTCCTGCTATTCGGTTATATTTTGGCTAACATTAACACAACGGTTTCTATGTTCTTTTGGTTTTGTGTTTAATGTTTTGCAGGGACAAACAAGCAGGGGAGGACCGGCACCTAAAAGGGGAAGACCATCAGGTTTAGCTCCACCAAGACAACCACCACCACCACAAGAACAACCTCATTCATCATCTTCTTCGGGAGAAGAAGAAGGGGAGGATCTCAATGATCCTAGGGTTTGGTTAAATCAGGTACAGAATGACGATGACTACACCGAAACCTTTGAAAGAATAAACCGCAGGCCCATTAATGCTACTTGGTATTTCATTTGGGGGCCATTAGAGGAGGCGGGCATGCGCCGACATGTTACTAATCTACTCGCCATTCCATACAATAGAGTAGTAGCCCACGCCTGGGAACATCTTTTTAGCATCAATGAACCAATCTACCCGGTGCTTCTTAAAGAATTCTACTCTACAATGCGGTTTAGCAATGTAGCCGATTATTTATCCGCTGAGTTTCTACGGTTTCGTCTTGGAGGCCAAGACAGGGGTTTGAGCAGTTTTCAAGTGTGTAGAATTTTGGGTATTTTTGAGGAACTCACCGACACACAGTTAGGTGAGTACTTGAGGGCTTCGGATTACGTTGGCCGACATCAGTTTGATGATACCTCTTATTGGCGCCGAATCTGTAAGCCAAATATTGCGCCGGCTCATTTTCGATCAAGCAAACATCGGTACAATGAAATCGCAGCCCGAGATGATAAGCTGCTTCACCGACTCATTGCATGTACTTTTAATGCAAGGATAGAGGGTAATGAGAAGGTGAAAACCTTAGATTTGTGGATTATGGATCAGATCAAGCGGGGGGCCTATACCGATATTCCTGGGTTAATCGGTAATTATTTTCTTTCCATTGCTACCGAGACGCGGGTACGAAAGCCTCTATTGGGAGGGCACTACATAACCCGATTTGCCCGACACTTTAACATTGATTTCGACAGATTACAGGAATTACCGAGTATAATGAAACCTTTGAAAAAGGTTTTTTATATTAATGCCGAAATCCTTATGAAAGACGCAAATGGGCATTTGGTCCCCTTTGTGGCAGCCGGTGCAGGTGGCGCGAGTGGCAGTGGTGTTCAACAGGAACAGGAGCAGGAAGAGGAGGCAGAAATGGAGGCCCAAACTAATGTTAATTTGCAGGTTCCGTGGCAACCGTCCCAAGCGAATTGGGACAGTTTAGTTGGTAGTGTCAACAACATGCGATTGAGCCCGAATGAACAAAGGACGCACAACCAACAAATGTGGGATAGTCAGGAAAGAATGGAGCGACGACAGATCGCTCAAGTACATGATCAGGGGTGGAACAGTTATGGTATTAATTGGAATAACCATAACTCTGAGCTATTTTATTTTAACCCTGAACAGTACTACGGTACTACACGCCTGACGCCACAGTATTACACGGATCCGGAACACCCACCTCCACCTCATCTGATTTATAACTCCTCAGCTGCGATGCAAGAAGCCCGGGAAAGATTTGAGAGAGAGTATCCGAATGGACGCCCGTACCGCGATGGTTCGGGTAATTATTCATGGCCATACGGTAACTAGGCCTGCGTGCCTATTTGATCTTTTTGTACCTTGTTTGAGACTTTTTATTTGTGTGATGTATTTGGATACATTTATGGTTTGTAATAATTATACTAATGTGTGGTTTGATTAAACGGATGTGGTTGAATAAACACCGTTATTTTTATATGCTTTGTGTGGTTTGTTTATTTTTTTTTTTGCAGCATGATTGAACTTCCAAGACTGGCATTAAGTTCAGCGACATTTGATATTATGATGTGTGTATGATGATAATCGCGGACTAGACGATGTTCTTATGCTGGCAGTAAGTTCAGCGGCATCCGTCTACTTGTTCCACGATTTACAGGTTAAAAATTGGAAATTTCTACAATCACCCTATCACTTTGCCCTCTAAATTTAAACCTTTTTCTGATTTCATGCAATGAGGGCCTTGCATGATCTCAAGTGTGGGGTGGGGAGTAGAAATTTATCGGGAACTCGTTTTACTAAAAATAAGGCGTTAAAGGCAAAATAACTTATAAAAGGTTAAATTTTATAAAATTTATTTTAAAATTTATAGACGGATTAAGATCAGGTTTAACAACCGAATTTCCATCATAAATATAAATTTTTAAAAGATATTTTATAAATTTAATTGATTATAAGCTTATATAAAAATTTTTAAAATTTTCAAGCAGCCTTAAAAACGATTAAAAGCCCGAAAAACATTTTATACACATTATGGTCTTAAAATTTAAAAAAAACAAATGTTGTTTTGCATTTTAAATTATTAATAGTCTTTGAAGTTGCTCCATCATTCAATTATTTGAATGAAAATCCTACTAGTTTAGTAAGCTAACGAGTAGGTCACTTGTACCAAAACGAGTGTAAACCGTGAGAGAGCGGTGATTGTATAGCGTGGTCGGAAACCGGATCTCGCGCCAGATCGAAAACCTTAAGGACGATCCTCATTGTTTCTCCTAACAAGGACAATGTTGCGTCCGACCACCTCTTATGACCAATAGGATGTATCTATTCCATCCTAAAGGGAGTCAAGTCTCCCGAACGACACACTTGCTGATTTATTTCAGAAGTTGTAGTCCAGACCAATTGTAGGGTGACGAAAAGTCTTGAAAAGTCATTGCTAAAATCGACTGGAAATCCACCAGGCCTCAACATCAAACAGGGAAACTGGTAGTTAAAGCTTATCTCAATGAGGAAGATTTGCTAGCCAAATGGGAAGCGTACCATGATACACAAATTGTCAGTGATTGATCAGATTCCCAGTGGATAACCTCCGGAAAGGTAATATATCAGCTTTTAAGCCTGATAAACTTCAATCTTTATGATTGACTTAACGGATTAGATGATTACCTCATAATTGTCAATGATATCCGGATGTGATGTGTATCCTCCTAAGCACATTATTTTCTACCGACATCTTGTAATGTTAGGTACCGTGGGAGGGATTGGCTTGACCAATAGCGGGAAACCCGCACTCATTTTTCAAAAATTTAAAAATCCGACAAAATCGGAAAACGTGTCTAGTATTTAAAAACTAGCATGATATTTTCAAAACCATAAAACGTTTTCATCAAGGTCCTGATTTCCCTAGGATCAAATTTTTCGGATACTTGGCTCTAATCTCCCAAAAATGTGTGTGTGTGTTTCCATTGTGTATAAAGCGTGCGTGTGATTTCAATAAATGTGTGATATACTTAAAGCGTGTGTTTCTATAGTGTATATAGCGTGAGTGTGTTACTTAAAGCGTGCGTTTCATATAGTGTGAATTGTGTTTTCATATCAACGTGTGTGTTTCGTGTGTTTCGAGTAATTCATGTAATGTTTGTAATCTATATTGTGTGATTATGATTGATAGTGTTCTACTTTGTAACGAAAGAATTGCTTGAGGACAAGCAAGGTTTAAGTGTGGGGTGTTTTGATATTGCTCAATTACATCATATATATCTATCGCAATATCACTAAAAATACTCTATATTCGAAGATAATGAAGATGATCTACAAGGGATATGTCAAGATGCGCGAATTTGTATCGGAAGAGTAGTTTGCAAAGAATTTCGATGATTTATGACATCGGTTGATCCCGATACGAGTTAGTATCAAGATAGCGCTTTAAAATGATATAACAAAGCCTCCGATATGTGAGAGTTCGTCCAAATGAGCTAATATTAAAGAGAAAACGAAACAGTGCCTTAAAACCCACCAGGACGCCGTCTAGCTATCCGGGACGCCGTCCTGGCCTTCGCAAAGGGACGCCGTCTTTCAAGTTGGGACGCCGTCTTGATCATTAAACCGGGACGCCGTCCTGCCTTTTAGGACGCCGTCCCAAAGTAGGTGTACCCGATTTATCTGCTTTTTACCTAATTTCTCCACCTTAAAATGTCATTTTGGGGACTGTTTCATGAGAGTTACGTACAGAGAGTTTGAGAGACGATTTTCAGGAGCATCTTGGAGAATTCCATCCTCTTTGAAGAGGCCAAAGATCAAAGCATCATCCATCAACATCTTCTTCATCCAAGAACTCTTGTTCTTGTAGGTTATATACTTGTTCTCAGAAATGATTTCAGTTTATAATTTGAGTGAATTGTTGTCTGTTACAATGATTATTGGCTAGTTTCATTAATGTTTGTCTAGATTAATAACCAAGGTATTGGATGTAATCTTATTGATTGAATGTATTATGTGTGTTAGATTGAAGCTTGAATAGAGAACCATGCTTATTGTTGTTAGAACCATTTGTATCTAGTTAATTGATATGTTGTTGATAAAGAGAACTCTTGTTAATGTATCATATTGATTTACAATCAACTTGTCTTAGATTGATTGTTTGCTAAACCGGACCAAGGGGGTAAACTAGATTAAAACGGTTAGACAAAATAGGAATGAATTGTGTAGAGCGAACGCAAAGGCAATTGTTATTCAAGTCTTTAATCTTGTTGATCAACTAGTCACAAACGAAAAGGTCTAAGTTATAGGGAACCCTCGCTTAGTAATTCTAGTTTGAGTACTTGCTAAAGAGAACTCTTGGCGAGTCGATTTAGGTGATTAGCATGCTTATAGTTATTTGATTACAAATACAAGAACTATAGTGAAAAGGGAACCCTTGAGCTTGTTATTGTATTTGAGTGTTTATCCGAGAGAACTCTTAGTAAAACCTATTAGATAACTACACACATAATTATTCAATCAGGGCTTAATATCTAATTTACATCCAATACCGAGGGTAAAATATCTAGATGAACATTTCATCTCTTTGATTTAATTCAAAACTATCTTTATTGCTTTATTTGCATTTATTTGCATCTTATAAACCAAAAGACTAAAAATATTGTTTTTACATTTAACCTTCTTTGATTTGGCTAAATCGTTAAAACAGCCACAAAACATAAAACTTGTACTTTTTACTTTAATTAACTTAGTTAATCATAATATAGTTGCTACTTCTAGTTTGACTGATATACTGTCCTTGGAACGATACACGGATTTTACCATTATCTATACTACTACACGATCGGGTACACTGCCCGTTAGTGTGTAGCAATCTTAAATCGGTATTTTTCCATATTATTTACAAGACAATTTTATACGACACTTTTCGCACATCAATGTACCATGTAATTGATTAATGTGAAATCTGAATATTCTTCGGGTATTACCTACCCGTTAAAATATTTTCACCATTAACAGTTTGTACAAAAGAAAGTCTAATTACAATTTTGATGAAAATATACTTGCATATATATTTTCTTCGGATGTAATCATGGATTTAATGAGTTAATATAATATTAATCTCATTTGCTTTTCGGTTTGAGCTAGAATAAGTAATCTCTAATACTTTTAGAAACCACATATTCTTCGCAGAATATTTCTTCAATGAAGTTATGGATCAATACTTCATCGTTCATTGTTGTTGGTACTCCTTGGTATCTATGGTGTGTATGATGTTGATGTTCGAGATACAAATTGTGATGTTGAGGTGTGTGATGCAGATGTTGTTGTTGGTGGTACTGGTTATGTTGCTGGTGTTGCCGCTGGTGCTTGTAATCTTTGCACCATATTTTCCAAAGCCGTAACTCGGGCGCGAAGCTCGTTGACTTCTTCTATTACACCAGGGTGATTGTCGGTTCGGACAAGCAGATAAATAAAATCTAGAATTTGGTTTAGTATATAATCATGACGAGATGCTCTGGAAATGAGAGAGAAAATGGTATTTCGGATAGGTTCGCCGGTAAGTGCGTCAGGTTCTTCGCCAAGAGGACAATATGGTGGATGAAATGGATCGCCTTCTTCTTATCTCCAATGACTAAGTAGGCTACGAACCCAGCCCCAATTCATCCAGAATAGATGATGGCTGATTGGTTGGTCCATTCCGGTCACACTGCTTTCGGAGCTTGAGTGGGACTCCATGTCGGAATCCTAGGAACTTGAACTAGTAGCGAGTTCCATTTCGTACGATTGAATAAAGGATTTTTCGATATGAAATGATTTTCAGATATCGGATGATATTCTTTTTACATAGAATACCTATATATATATATATATATATATATATATATATATATATATATATATATATATAGGACAAAAGGTTGCGTAGATTACGGAGGGATTTACGGAATATGTCAGGCAAGTCTACAGTAACAGATATGCTAAGATATGAATCATCAGATACGCTAAGATATGAATTTTGTCTATACACTATCGATGCACTAAATGCAGTAAGACGTGTCTAGACTAAGAATGATAAGCAGGTAATTTTCTAAGAATGATAAGCAGATACTTTTCGACATGAAATGATAAGCAAAACTTTTGACATGCAGAAACGGCCGAAGTCCAAACTCACTAATGCATCTAAACAACTATCAGTTAGACGCACTATTGCAAGACCTGGTTCGCTAAGACCACCGCTCTGATACCACCTGCAGATACAGTGGGGACAACCACCGTCCCACCCAGTGCCTTTCCAGCTAACCGCCTGGTGATCACTGAGTGCTCGGCTACTGCCAACCCTCGTAAGGGATCGCAAGGAGTAAGAGCCAATGCTTCGTCACAGGTAACACTGTGAGAACCTCCTTTACGACTAATCCGCTACACATGGACGGTGTTATACCAGCTCTGATGCCACCTGTAGAGACCCGTCCTAATTCATCTGGACGAATACATTACATTTGGTTACATCGTGAGGTACTTGACCTCTATATGATACATTTTACAAACATTGCATTCGTTTTTAAAAGACAAACTTTCATTACATCGAAAGTTGACGGCATGCATACCATTTCATAATATATCCAACTATAATTGACTTAATAATAATCTTGATGAACTCAACGACTCGAATGCAACGTCTTTTGAAATATGTCATGAATGACTCCAAGTAATATCTTTAAAATGAACAAATGCACAGCGGAAGATTTCTTTCATACCTGAGAATAAACATGCTTTAAAGTGTCAACCAAAAGGTTGGTGAGTTCATTAGTTTAACATAAATAATCATTTCCATCATTTTAATAGACCACGAGATTTTCATTTTTAGTTCTCATAAATATACGTCCCATGCATAGAGACAAAAATATCATTCATATAGATTGATGGTAACCGACATTAACAAGATGCATATAAGAATATACACTATCATTCCGGGAAATCCTTTGGACATGATAAAACAACATCGAAGTACTAAAGCATCCGGTACTTTGGATAGGGTTCGTTAGGCCCAATAGATCTATCTTTAGGATTCACATCAATTAGTAGATCGGTTTACTAATTCTTAGGTTACCAAGCAAAAGGGGCATATTCGGCTTCGATCATTCAACCATATAATGTAGTTTCAATTACTTGTGTCTATTTCGTAAAACATTTATAAAAATTGCACATGTATTCTCAGCCCAAAAATATAAAGGGTAAAAAGGCAAATGAAACTCACCATACTGTATTTTGTAGTAAAAATACATATGACGTCATTTATCAAATATAGGGTTGGCCTCGGATTCACGAACCTCTATCATTTGTATATTTATTAATATACATAATTGTAATCGAACATTATATATATATATATATATATATATATATATATATATATATATATATATATATATATATATATATATATATATATATATATATAAATTTATTAATTATATCATTTTTATATCAAAAATATATATATGTTTCATGTATTTCTTTTGTATATGAAAATATTAATTTTGTTATGTTTAATGTATTAAATATATATATCGTTTGTTTGTTAAAACTAATAATTGTACTAATACTAAAATGATATTTATAATGGTAAAATGATAATATTGATAATACTTAATATTACTAATAAAAATAATAATGTTAAAAATTCTTTTAGTGATAAATATAATGATATTAATAATAATAACTGTAAAAATACTAATTTTACTATTAAAGATGTTTGTGATAATAATTTTAATAATTATCTAATAACGATACTCATGATATTATTAATAATAATACTTACGTCAATATTAATAATACTAATAATTTTAAAATGATACTAATAATAATATTAACGAAAATACTAATAAGTTTTATTATATTCATAATAGTACTAATAATAATATTCATAATCATAATAATAATAATAATAATAATAATAATAATAATAATAATAATAATAATAATAATAATAATATTTAAAGGGTACAGTTTATAATAATCTCAATAATACTTACAAAATACTAATGTTATTAACACTTCTAATACTTGTAAATATAAATGTGATATTATTAATAATAATAATTATAATACTAACAATAACAACAATCTTAATAATCATATTAATAACGATACTTTAAATGATAAAATTAATAATAATTATACAAATATAAATAATACTTATACTAAATACTAATACTAATATTAATGATAGTAATAATTATAATACTTAACAATATGGTAATAATAATAATAATTGTAAGTATGATACTAATAACAATAATAACTTATCATAATAATTATAATAACATTAATAAGAATCTTAATGATAATAATAGAAATAACAAAATAAAAGCTTTATACCCTTTAAAAATTTCTGTAAAAAGAATAGCCCAAGACGGGACTCGAACCCACGACCTCCCGCTCACCCATCAATCCTTTTAACCATCTAGCTGCTGCTTACTTTCTGTTATAAACTATAACCCGTTTATAATTATCTTAATACCCGACAGTTTCTACTCCTTCTTCTTCACTCAAATCAATCAAGGGTTTAACCAAAAAACAACAACTAATTTGTTGGTTTACGACTTGCAATGAAACAACACGGCCTGATTAAAAATTGGTTGGAATCGACAAAACACAAAAGGGATTTAAACAGCACCTGTGAACATCGCGATGAACAAATATGAAGTCCAACATTGATTTCGATTTTTAATCGGTTTCACACAAAGGTTGTAACATAAAATAGGTTTAGAATCATTCTTATAAACTTCCAAAATACTTAAATGCATCAGAAACATAACAACGAATTCAAATTTTTGTGATGAACCAAACTTTTGACTTTTTGAAATTAAAGTTTGACTCCCAAATTGATAATCAATATGAAAAATTGAAACCTGAAAGTTTGTAGATAGTTTGAGTAAGGAATTTCAATCATAACTGCATTTTTAGATTTTCAAAATCGTTACAAATTCGTGACCTGGATAAAATGAAAAAGAAACAGGAATATTGGCTTTTCTTTTCATATTTCTGTTAGATTTAACAGACATAGATATTAACCGTGATAATTGATAATGATGATGGATGAACGTTCAGGTTAAATCAATAATAAAACTTGATCAGATGTTTTGATGGAGAAGGACGATCGACAGGATCAGAGTTGGAGAAGAAAAATAAAAAGAAAACAAAACCAGATAGTGATATGAAACAAATAAAGGAAACCTTTAAACCTGCTCGTGATTTTTACTGGATTATTATATTCGGTATCAAATTTGTAAGTATGAAAATGATAAACAATTGTTAATTTTTATTAACTAATAATAAAAATACTAATAATAATAATAATAGTATTAATAATATCATTTATCATTAGTATCAAAGTAATAATAATAATAATGATATTAATAATATTAATAACGATAACAATAATATTATAACAATTTAAGTGTATTAATTCTTATATTTATATATTATAAATTCAATAGTACTAATAATACTGATATATATATATATATATATTAATGTTAATATTTATTTAAATAATAATAATAACTATATCTTAACTTGTAATTACATATTTTAATATTACAATATATTAATTATAAAGTATTTAATAATAATAGCATATTATGACTATTTAATACTTATTCGTTTTCCTATATCACAATATGCATATAATCATCCTTTATATAGGAATCCTATGTATATATATATATATATATATATATATATATATATATATATATATATATATATATATATATATATATATATATATATATACATTTAGAGATTCATTTTAATATCATGTACATATTTATATATATAATTATGTTAATATATTTAATTATTTTATTTATTATTTTACATTTTTAATTCTAATTGATTAATGTAAATTTTATTAATTCAAAATATTATATATACACTTTTATTTATATAAATGTATATTTACATTTTTATATACACTCAACTGTTCGTGAATCGTCAGTCATAGTCAAGGGTTAAAATAAATACATGGACAAGGTTCAAAATTTTGTGATTAAATTCAACAGACTTTGCTTATCGTGTCGAAATCCTATAAAGATTAAGTTTATATTTGGTTGGAAATTTTCGGGTCGTCACAATTTGGCAGGCTGTTTGTGAGCCAGGAGGTCGTTTGGCAGGCTGTTTGGCTTGCCTAGTTCCCTGGATCGTTACTTGATTTCTTGTCTTTCACCGTTTTCGCTCTAGAATCTTCGTTTTAGCTCCGATTTTCTCGATTCTTCTTGCATCGTCTTCATAATTACTTTATCTACAAATCTAACTGAAAAAGAGATTATTTTGCCGACAAATTTTTGAACTTTATGCTTTTAGGACTCAATATCGGAGGTAAAAACATGACTTTTTAGCCGATATCAACTACCCATCATAAAAACTCTCTCATATTTTTTTCTAGGCAAAGCATTAAAAATGGTCATTTTAGCTTCATAGTTTTTGCCTACATCTACTTTGTGTTCCTTAGTCCACTCTTCCTCGGGTATGAATATTTTAGTTTTTCTATCATCACCAAACTTAAATGGAACATAATCACCTTTGATAATAATGTTTCAATAGTCTATATCTTTGGAGCGGATACACGTTTCAAATCGATGTTTCCAATAGTAAAATCCTTCACTTTCAAGAAGTGGAGGCCTTTGTATGGAGCAACCTTCACTATATTTCAAGTTCTCAAATTTTTTTTCCATGATCTTAAACTCTAAGATTTGCAAAAATTGATCTTAATTTCAAATTAGTAATTTTTAGCAAAAACGTTTAGAACAACCGCACTGATACCAATTGTAAGTAACTAGATGAGGGGTGAATAGTTACTTAGTCGTTTTTTAGAAAATTCTTTACGTTTTCTTGAACTTGATATAGTATGACTTGAAATGTTTGTTCTCAAACAATATGTGTAAAATATATGTATATGTGTAACGACCCAGAAAATTTTGACTAATTTTAAGTCAATTCTTTAATATTTCTTACACAATAAGCAAAGCCTGTTATGTTGAGTCTCAAAATTTTTGAACTGTTTTCATAAGTTCAGTTAACCTTCGACAATTCTCGACGATTCACGAACGACTAATTGTAAATATATATATATATATATATATATATATATATATATATATATATATATATATATATATATATATATATATATATATATATATTATAATTTGAAATATAATTTAAAATAATATATGATTTAAATTGTAAGGACTAAAAATTGTAAAATAATAAACGATATAATAAAGTTGTTATTAAAATGAATCTAGATACATATTTATATATAAAGCATATTAAATATAATAATTAAACGATGGTAATACTCGTTTATTGGTTCGATCTTTATTAGACAGGTTTAGATACAAGTTTGTAAGAATTTAAAAATAAATGTTGATCCGAAAATAGGTTATTTAAATTATAGCTTTATTAAAAATATATTTAGAATCTATTTGATAAATTTTAATACGCCGTACATTCTACTTGGGATTGAGCACTAATAATCAATCAACTTTCTATGATTGATTTTACACATTAAATGACTGAAATAAATAAATATATTTAGTTTAAAAATATAGGATTTTCTGAAGACTTTTATCCGCCACTGATTAATAACGGAGCACGAAATACTATCCCTAATAAAACTGTCGATAGAATCATCCAAAATTAGAGGTTGCTATACTGTTTAAATATTGAATTCATGATATCTTACTACACTCCACACGTTTTAATTGATTATAAGTATTATTATATTTATTCATTATAAAATTAGGACAGTTGTAATATATATAGATATGTGGATGGCAGCTTCATATATGAAACACAAACACTTCCACTTGCATTTTCTGTTTCTTTCTTTCTTTTTTCTATATATTACAAACCCACTTGAACCATCTTTCTGTTTCTTTATTTTCTGTCGAAGTACCATTACCATATTCGATTATCACTACACACCACCAAACACCACCTTCTAACACCACACCGCCACCCTACAACACCCTAATCTGCCACCATCAACTAACCATCGACCACCACCATTAACAACACCATCCACCTCCATGAACAACCACCTACGTACACCCAAAACCACCTTCCATCACCACTCCACCACCCCGGCTATCCTCTGATGCTGTTCCGGTGAGACAAACCCACCCAACCACCACCTTTACTGCTACTCCTTTTTTTTTAACTACAATCATCAAGACCAAAACCAAAATAAACACACACCACCATCGAACACCCTAGCTCAACACCACGATCAACGCTTCTATTTTGCTGCTTCTGTTCGAACCCAAACTAGCAGCCATCAAAACCTACCATGAAATCATTGTGAGCTGCAGTTTCAATTTACTGCTACTGCTGTGCTGCTATGACCACCGTCACCTACAAACCATTGCTATGCTGTCGTACGTCTTCTGTTTCATGTACGAACAGCAATCTCTGCTGCAATCGTGAACATATCGAAACTGTAAACGAGGTGACGGAGATGAAGATACAGAAGTGATAGAGTTATGAATATGAATATATGATGTTGAAGATGATTCCGTGGTTATGATGATCGTGACAATGATGATGCTCACATGATAAAGATGATGATGATGTGATGATAATAAACGAGATCAAGATGATGATATGTATGATGAAGTTACAGTGGGTACGTGAATAAGATATTGATTGATGATGATATACGAGTACAAAGATGATGATGATAGTTTAAGTTAATGATGATGATAGAAGATAAACAGTTTCATACATACTATATATATAATCGAGCGAGTTAAAAAAGAAATAAATGAATGGTCCATTGGTTGGGGGTGTGGCTGTTATTATTATTATTATTATTATTATTATTATTATTATTATTATTATTATTATTATTATTATTATTATTATTATTATTATTATTATTATTATTATTATAAGTAATACTATTATTATTATTATTATTATTATTATTATTATTATGTTTATTATCATTATTATTATCATAAGTATTATTATTATTATTATTATTATTATTATTATTATTATTATTATTATCATTATTATTAGTATTAAGGTTATTAATATCATTATTATCAATATTAACATATAACATTTTTATTATTTTATTATTAGTATTATCATTATTAAAAGTATTATCATTTTTATTATAATTATTAGTATTAATATTATTAGAATTATTATTATTATTATTATTATCATTATCATTTTTATTAAAATTATCATTTTTATTAAAATTATCATTATTACTAAAATTAACATTATTATTAAAATTATCATTATTTTTATCATTTTTTTATTATTATTATCATTATTTTAGTATTATAAGAATTATTATTCTTACAAACAAAAGATATTTATAAAAAAATATATTTATTACATATATAACTATATTAATATTACATATTATTGTTTTTTAAAATAAAATGTTGTTATTATTTAAGTTTTATATATATATATATATATATATATATATATATATATATATATATATATATATATATATATATATATATATATATATATTTCTAATTAAAATACTTTATTAAAAATCTGATATATAAATATTAACTATTTATTTAAAATATATATAATAGTTATAATTAATTTGTTTATTAATATAAACATGTAAATATAACATATCTATTACTATCTTATAAAGCTCTATTTAGATGACATCATAAATAGCTCTTTTTCTTTGTTAAAAAAAATCAAAAATTCTAAGATATCTGCATGATGTCATATATCAAATTAAATTTGAATTAAAAAAAATAATACATTACCCAATAAAAAAATCCATAATCTGAAAAAAATATATATATATATATATAAAAAATTAGTAAAAACTGATCGCCTTTATGCTTATCAGTGCCAATTTCTTGATAATTTAAAATTTTTAAAATTGCCTTGGAATTATAAATGAATCATCTCCATCTTCCACAATCACTTTTTCTTTCTCTGCTCAATACTCAATACTCCGTAACTTTCTTTCTTACATTTGAATTCAAAATCAAAACCCTAAAGAAAACACTCAGACCATCACCATCGCCTAAACAACCACTCCCTCTATCTATAACCGCCACCATCTCCGGGTTCAAGAACATGCATCACCACCAGCACCGCAAACAGGCACCACCACCAGATTCAATCAGAAGGTGCGACTATATCGCGATTGTTTTAAGCTTCAACAGGTAATAATTTCAATTTCATATTCAACATTGATTTAGGGTTTTTTAAATATGAGGCTTGCAATTATGTTCATAGATTATAAATCATTGCATCAGTTATTAGCTTTTTTGAAAGTTGAAGAATGTTCTGTTTATGTTATTCTTAAATAATTGCAATAATATGTGTCTTTGGAATTTAGGAGAATGATCCGTCTCTTCTTTTATATACAGATGGTGTTCGAATAAATGATGGGGGAGTTCAGCTTTAGTCCCAATTATGGTATCTTTTTTCATCGCATTAATTTTAATGATTTTTGGTTGTTTTTCAATTATGCTTTTATTGGATGTTGATAATTTTGGTTTCTTTTGTCGCTAACTTGGATTTTTGATTGTGTTTTATACATATTAAAAGCTTCTTTCAAGACATCGGGATATTGATTCATGAAGTTAGTCTTTATAGTAAATTTTAACTTAAATCATGTATTGATCATCTTCTTGACGTGTAGGTGTATGCTGAACGCACACATGGTGTTTGATGAAATGACTGAAAGAGATTTCATCTCGTGGGCAGTAATAGTTGTGGTTGTGGGGAAAATTTTTCAAGCAACGTCTTTTTAGCATCGGCTGACTGAAATAAGTAAGGTAAGTCTCTGATCTTTTCCGTTTTATATGTAAAGAACTGAACTGTAGGTGTTCTTTAGATGGATTTTTGGTGTTTTGAAAAACTTAACCATCTGCATTCTGATTTTTTTTGTTGCATATGTTCATTGTAAGATAACTGGTCCTTCAAACAAATTGGCTCAAGGTAAAATTCTATTTTCTATTAAATCGTTTTATGGTATTGATATGCTTTATAATCTACATCATTAGCCAAATATTTAAAGTTGCTTGACTGGAAAATGATATTTTTTACATGTCTATGACAAATGCAACGTTTTGGTAATCATTTTGTTTTATTAGATTTATACATGTATTGCTTAGTTTTAGTCGAGACCAAAGATCTAAGTGTTAGTGAGTGTTGTGGGTTTACAGTTGATTTGAGAGAAAAGTGTACTTTAACTAATTGCTTTGATAGTTGATACTGTAGTTTGATACTTGCTGGTATTTTCCAATAAGTAATTAGTTTAAACTAAAAGGAAGCATGGCCAGTGGCACTTTAACTAATTACTGCATTTCTAAATCCTTATTTACAAAAGTTTGCCCATTTGGACCTAATGCCCAATCTGCCAATTTGGCCATTTCATTCATTGAATCCGTTCTCAAATCCATTGTTTGATATATTCTATCAAATTCGTTCTTTATAAACAATTTTTATTTATAATTTAAATTCTTTTTTCTTTGGCCAGCCAAGGTCATAAATAAACTATTTGTTTTCATTCATATGTTTGATGTTTGATTTAAGTATCTCAAAAAGTCAAAGTTTGAAGCTTTTGTTTTATTGGTTGATTCTTATTAAAAAGTTAAATGAATCAACGCCTTTGTTAACTTGACATGGTTTATTCTTTCTGTTGGTGTATTTATTAAGATGAAAAGTTAGATTTTATTCTTCGATTTTCTCAATCAACTTCTTTTCTTTTACATGTAGAATTTTTTCATCTTTGTAATGCACTGATTTTTATTTTACTAGACATGTACCACATCTATTTATGATGATAAATTCTTAAGACTAATCTGCATCGCGGTGTCAAAATGGATCTGTCAACTGGGTTGGCGAAATCTGACGCCCTCGACGCCATTAACGGGGCGTCAGATTTGACCAAACCGGGGCCTCAGTTAAAAAACTGACGGAAAAAAGGTCAAATGCATCGTGGCGATATCTGAAAGTTTGCTTTATGGCCAAAAATTACAAGTGTTATTTTTTAACTGACGCCACGATGCATTTGACCTTTTTTCCGTGATGACAAGTGTTATTTTTTGAAGTTTAGTGACGATGCAAGCAAAAAAAAAAAGTTCAAGGACGACGTCAGTGATTTGGATACAAGTTCAAGGACGATCAGAGTAATTTTGTCTATTATGTCTTGAAAGTAAGGTGCCTATGATATTCGTTTGAAGAAATAAAAAAGATATATGAGTTCTGGATTATCATTTGTGTGTAATGAATGATGTACCAGGGTGTTACATAAATGAAACCCCCACTAGCCTTGTGTTATGCTTTTTATTTTTCTATTGCTTTCTTTCATATTTCCGTTTCTCAATCTTCTAATGAATAATAATAGTTATAAGTTATAACTATAATATATAACTATTATACTATTGGATGATTGCTAAGTAGTCTTTATTTTCCTTATGTATGTCATGCTTGCATTTATCTTCAGGTTAGCTTATGGTTGTTGATTGGATTCGTTGATACTGTCATGAGGCTAAAAGTAATGAATGTTTAGTTTACGAGGATATACATTAGTAGTTGATTTTTAATTTGCATTATTTTGTATATTTGCTTTGTATTCTATTTATACAAAACCTTAATGTCGTAAACAAATTTTTGATATTGTTTTCTTTAGTAGCCATGTTTGTATTTTGATTTAATCATTTCTTAACTTTTAAAGTATACGGAGTAGTTATTATGATTATGATTATGATGTAACATATGATACATGTTGTATATAATCTAACAAATTTAACGATAATATCTTTTAAAAGACTACTTTAAAAAACCCGTGAAATCACGGGTCACTAAACTAGTATATAGATATATAACATTTAAAATAACAAATATATTACTATTTTAAATAAGTAATATATTATATAATTAATATATATAAACTGGTTTGATTACCATTATATGTCATTATATGTTTTAATATATAAAATTGATATAGGTTCGTGAATTCGAGGTCAGCCATGCATTGTTCAATTCCGTCATATGCATATTTTACTACAAAATATCGTATCGTGAGTTCATTTGATCTTTTTTTATTAAATGCTTTTGCTATATATATTTTTGGGCTGAGAATACATGAAATGCTTTTATAAATGTTTGACGCGATAGACACAACTAAAACATTCCTCGAATGAATTGTTATACCGAATATCACCCCTGTTTATTATAGCTTGGCATCCTAAGTATTAGTGAACGCCAGTAATTGACGCGAATCCTAAAGGTAGATCTACGGGCACTAACACCCCCTATTCTGGAAAATGGAATGCTTTAGTACTTCGAGGTTTATATTATACAGATTGCTATATGCCTGTATTACAGACGAGAGGTTCTGATTATTTTGGGGATATTCTATATGCGCTTTATGTTAAGGTCGGTTACCAGGCAATGTTATAGAGAGAATGATTTTGCAGATGAATGTTCCTGCATAGTTTTTGTACACGAGATATGTGTATGGCTATTAAAATTCATGAAGCAACCTACGGGGGAGAAAAGGGTACGTCCCTCCTCTACTAAGAATTTATGAAAAATTGTTTCGTGCACGAGATAAGTGTACTGTATTTAAAAACTGCGAGGCAACCTACGGGGAGAATAGGTACGAACCTATCTCTGCCAAGCAATTTAAAATCTTGTGGTCTATTATAATTATTGAAATTTAATGTTTATGATAAACCTATGAACTCACCAACCTTTTGGTTGACACTTTTAAACATGTTTATTCTCAGGTATTAAAGAAATCTTCCGCTGTGCATTTGCTCATTTTAAAGACATTACTTGGAGTCGTTCATGGCATATTTCAAAAGATGTTGCATTCTAAATCATCGAGTATTATTTTTAGAAATCATTACAGTTGATATGTTGTAAAATGTTATTTACGATGACTGTCCATACGTAGAAGTCATCAGTTGTCAAAAACCTTGGATTTATATATGTTGTGTCTTTTGAAAGAATGCAATGTTTGTAAAACGTATCATATAGAGGCCAGTACCTCGCAATGGGACCAAACGTTGATGTATTCGTCCAGGTGGATTTGGACGGGTCGTTATAATATGTATATGTAATCAAAGAGATAAATGAAGAGAGAACAAACACAACGATATATAGTGGTTCGGGAAGATATTAACTAACCTTCCTTAATCCACTCCCCAATTCTACGAATTGAGATTTTTCTTCACTATGATACTCCAAACTCGGTGGAGTGTCTGGATACAATAGTACTTCGATAAGTCGCAACTTGTGAACCCCACATCCCTTTGAAGACTTCACAAACACCTAAAGCTCTTACCACAGGATCCTAATGCACTATTCTAGTAAAAACACAACTACCTTCTAGATCCCTTTAAGAAGATAGTTTACAAGTAAACTTATAACCTAAGCTTACAAGTACTCCTGCTAGAATCATTCTAAAAGATTACAATGAATTATAAGAATGATATCAGAAAGCATAAGAAAATATGAGTGCAAGATGTGAGTCTTCAAATGCTTCAAGGCTTGGCTTTTATAGGAAAGAGAAATCTGCCTGGAAGCTGTACGGCTCACTTCACGGTCGACCGTGGTTTGACCCTGTACCCCTGACATCTGATTCATATAGCCGTTTTTGTCCTTTGAACTTTGTCATCTTCCCTTGTTGAATGGCTGCAACTAAAAGCCAATTATCTCTATAATCATCCCTATTACCCTTTTGTTTTGGACATAAGTGTGAAAGTTGACATGTCCATAAAAGAAGAAAGTCTTCAAGCTTTGACCATTTGTCATTGATTTCTTAATTGGGTAATTGCATATTTTTGTCTCATGACAAAGCATTACCTTCCAAAACTTCATCAACCCTTCTTAATTACTTGTCATTTTGTTAATGGAAGTATCTTGCTCTTTGAAACATTGTTACATCTCAAATGAACTAGTTTGAATCTAGTTAGAACTTTACTTGGAGATTATTACAACAATTTACTGGTCCATAATTAATAACACATATACATAAAAATGATACATAAGAGTTATGGGAGAGCACCTCTTTTGTTGGGACTTTTAATGACCATCATTAGTATGTATATGAATGACATTTTGTAACAAGTAAAAAGTAAAACTTTTTAGTGTTTAATCTTATTTGAGCTTAAAATGTCATTAAGATGTCATTAGGTGTGATTAGTAAAGATTAACATCTTTTGGTTCAAAATCCTTTTGAAATCAAAGAAGGCAACTATTATAAGTATATTTAAAAAGGTTTTGTAATTTATAGATGCCTCAAAGTGGTCTAACTTAAAGTGAATGAATTTGGTTACAGAGAAAACAGTGGTCGATCCACGGTCTGCCGTGAGGTTGACCGCAGATAGACAGTTTTGGAAAAAGATGCAGCCGTTGGTACAGGGCATCCGCGGTCAGACTCACGGTCGACCATGGTGCAGCCACATAACAGTTTTACCAAGTTAATAATTTAAGTATCGGTCTTTTGCTAGAGATAGTGTAGGCTTATGAACTCATGTCATCTGATATGGCCAAAATGGACGGTTTTATTTATGTAGTATCGTTAGATCGCAATACTTCATAATTAGCTACCAAAAGAGAGTAACGGTCTTTTATTTATATTTAGCTGGGGTTTCCTAGCTATAACTCACCTACTTGTCTTCCTTTTAACGAGTAAGTGGTAAATATAACTCAGGTTTGTATTTTTGTATGTTTGCTCACTAACGTGGGACAAAAGTGACTAAATAGTTAACCCTAGTTTACAAGTGGTGATGAATTAAGATTAACTACTAATACTATAAAGATAAAGACAGATAGGTATGAAGAATAAAATCCTGATGGAGAACTATCACAAGAGTTTAACTTCCTAGAATAAACACTGAACCTCAATCAACTGGGCTATGAACCTAACTGATTTGTCACTAAGAGTTTAGGCCTTGAAGATTCTGGCTAAGACGGATATCCCTACTCCCAACGTTAACCTTAGAGGGTTTAAACTGAGGGTTTAAACGACCTTATGGATAGAATCCTAGGTACATGAACAAAGTGGTATATCCCCAAAGGAAAGTCTCAGCTTTTCTTAATCCTAGTTGGTCTAACTAAAGTAATATTCCACCACTTAATACTAAGCTATGCCTTAACATTAACAGATGTGCAATCTTAGATATTCTAAGGTACTGCTAATTAGATTAGAAGTCTCTCCTTTGCGATCATTTATTCAACCCCGAATCATCTTACAATATTTCAAGAACGTTGCTTCTGACGCGAATCATGCTTCTAAGCAAGCTAGTGTTCACTGAACTCTATATTGCCTACTCTAATCACAACCTAAATGGGCAGCTCTTCTTTGACGAAAAAATGATTATTCGTACATAGGTACTATATCCCTATTGTGGCATTAAGCACACATAACTACTTACCCGTATCCTAGGGTTGATCAAGTCCTAATACTAGGTTATAGCCACATGAATAAGCGGAAAGGGTGATCCGTAAATTAAGCTTCTAAACCGTCAAGGTTTTAGCATAACAATAGCATAAGTTTCAGATAAAGTATTCAACACGTAATAAACATTTGCAACGGATAGATAACCTTGCAAGATGAAAGTAACTTAAAGTAATAAGATAACTTTATTAAATTAAGGAAAGCGTTCACCGTTTACAGACGAGATCCGGACCATTACAAGTGCTGATGAAATGTCCCGTTCTTATTGATTAAAAACGTTCCATATTAATTAATTTCGTTGCGAGGTTTTGACCTCTATATGAGACGTTTTTCAAAGACTGCATTCATTTTAAAACAAACCATAACCTTTATTTCATCAATAAAGGTTTAAAAAGCTTTACGTAGATTATCAAATAATGATAATCTAAAATATCCTGTTTACACACAACCATTACATAATGGTTTACAATACAAATATGTTACAACAAAATAAGTTTCTTGAATGCAGTTTTTACACAATATCATACAAGCATGGACTCCAAATCTCGTCCTTATTTAAGTATGCGACAGCGGAAGCTCTTAATAATCACCTGAAAATAAACATGCTTAAAACGTCAACAAAAATGTTGGTGAGTTATAGGTTTAACCTATATATATCAAATCATAATAATAGACCACAAGATTTCATATTTCAATACACATCCCATACATAGAGATAAAAATCATTCATATGGTGAACACCTGGTAACCGACATTAACAAGATGCATATATAAGAATATCCCCATCATTCCGGGACACCCTTCGGATATGATATAAATTTCGAAGTACTAAAGCATCCGGTACTTTGGATGGGGCTTGTTGGGCCCGATAGATCTATCTTTAGGATTCGCGTCAATTAGGGTGTCTGTTCCCTAATTCTTAGATTACCAGACTTAATAAAAAGGGGCATATTCGATTTCGATAATTCAACCATAGAATGTAGTTTCACGTACTTGTGTCTATTTTGTAAATCTTTTATAAAACCTGCATGTATTCTCATCCCAAAAATATTAGATTTTAAAAGTGGGACTATAACTCACTTTCACAGATTTTTACTTCGTTGGGAAGTAAGACTTGGCCACTGGTTGATTCACAAACCTATAACAATATATACATATATATCAAAGTATGTTCAAAATATATTTACAACACTTTTAATAAATTTTGATGTTTTAAGTTTATTAAGTCAGCTGTCCTCGTTAGTAACCTACAACTAGTTGTCCACAGTTAGATGTACAGAGATAAATCGTTAAATATTATCTTGAATCAATCCACGACCCAGTGTATACGTATCTCAGTATTGATCACAACTCAAACTATATATATTTTGGAATCAACCTCAACCCTGTATAGCTAACTCCAACATTCACATATAGAGTGTCTATGGTTGTTCCGAAATATATATAGATGTGTCGACATGATAGGTCAAAACATTGTATACGTGTCTATGGTATCTTAAGATTACATAATATACAATACAAGTTGATTAAGTTATGGTTGGAATAGATTTGTTACCAATTTTCACGTAGCTAAAATGAGAAAAATTATCCAATCTTGTTTTACCCATAACTTCTTCATTTTAAATCCGTTTTGAGTGAATAAAATTGCTATGGTTTCATATTGAACTCTATTTTATGAATCTAAACAGAAAAAGTACAGGTTTATAGTCGGAAAAATAAGTTACAAGTCGTTTTTGTAAAGGTAGTCATTTCAGTCGAAAGAACGACGTCTAGATGACCATTTTAGAAAACATACTTCCACTTTGAGTTTAACCATAATTTTTGGATATAGTTTCATGTTCATAATAAAAATCATTTTCTCAGAATAACAACTTTTAAATCAAAGTTTATCATAGTTTTTAATTAACAAACCCAAAACAGCCCGCGGTGTTACTACGACGGCGTAAATCCGGTTTTACGGTGTTTTTCGTGTTTCCAGGTTTTAAATCATTAAGTTAGCATATCATACAGATATAGAACATGTGTTTAGTTGATTTTAAAAGTCAAGTTAGAAGGATTAACTTTTGTTTGCGAACAAGTTTAGAATTAACTAAACTATGTTCTAGTGATTACAAGTTTAAACCTTCGAATAAGATAGCTTTATATGTATGAATCGAATGATGTTATGAACATCATTACTACCTTAAGTTCCTTGGATAAACCTACTGGAAAAGAGAAAAATGGATCTAGCTTCAATGGATCCTTGGATGGCTCGAAGTTCTTGAAGCAAAATCATGACACGAAAACAAGTTCAAGTAAGATCATCACTTGAAATAAGATTGTTATAGTTATAGAAATTGAACCAAAGTTTAAATATGATTATTACCTTGTATTAGAATGATAACCTACTATAAGAAACAAAGATTTCTTGAGGTTGGATGATCACCTTACAAGATTGGAAGTGAGCTAGCAAACTTGAAAGTATTCTTGATTTTATGTAACTAGAACTTGTAGAATTTATGAAGAACACTTAGAACTTGAAGATAGAACTTGAGAGAGATCAATTAGATGAAGAAAATTGAAGAATGAAAGTGTTTGTAGGTGTTTTTGGTCGTTGGTGTATGGATTAGATATAAAGGATATGTAATTTTGTTTTCATGTAAATAAGTCATGAATGATTACTCATATTTTTGTAATTTTATGAGATATTTCATGCTAGTTGCCAAATGATGGTTCCCACATGTGTTAGGTGACTCACATGGGCTGCTAAGAGCTGATCATTGGAGTGTATATACCAATAGTACATACATCTAAAAGCTGTGTATTGTACGAGTACGAATACGGGTGCATACGAGTAGAATTGTTGATGAAACTGAACGAGGATGTAATTGTAAGCATTTTTGTTAAGTAGAAGTATTTTGATAAGTGTCTTGAAGTCTTTCAAAAGTGTATGAATACATATTAAAACACTACATGTATATACATTTTAACTGAGTCGTTAAGTCATCGTTAGTCGTTACATGTAAATGTTGTTTTGAAACCTTTAGGTTAACGATCTTGTTAAATGTTGTTAACCCAATGTTTATAATATCAAAAGAGATTTTAAATTATTATATTATCATGATATTATGATGTACGAATATCTCTTAATATGATATATATACATTAAATGTCGTTACAACGATAATCGTTACATATATGTCTCGTTTAAAAATCATTAAGTTAGTAGTCTTCTTTTTACATATGTAGTTCATTGTTAATATACTTAATGATATTTTTACTTATCATAGTATCATGTTAACTATATATATATCCATATATATGTCATCATATAGTTTTTACAAGTTTTAACGTTCGTGAATCACCGGTCAACTTGGGTGGTCAATTGTCTATATGAAACATATTTCAATTAATCAAGTCTTAACAAGTTTGATTGCTTAACATGTTGGAAACAATTAATCATGTAAATATCAATCTCAATTAATATATATGAACATGGAAAAGTTCGGGTCACTACAGTACCTACCCGTTAAATAAATTTTGTCCCGAAATTTTAAGCTGTTGAAGGTGTTGACGAATCTTCTGGAAATAGATGCGGGTATTTCTTCTTCATCTGATCTTCACGCTCCCAGGTGAACTCGGGTCCTCTACGAGCATTCCATCGAACCTTAACAATTGGTATCTTGTTTTGCTTAAGTCTTTTAACCTCACGATCCATTATTTCGACGGGTTCTTCGATGAATTGAAGTTTTTCGTTGATTTGGATTTCATCTAACGGAATAGTGAGATCTTCTTTAGCAAAACATTTCTTCAAATTCGAGACGTGGAAAGTGTTATGTACAGCCGCGAGTTGTTGAGGTAACTCAAGTCGGTAAGCTACTGGTCCGACACGATCAATAATTTTGAATGGTCCAATATACCTTGGATTTAATTTCCCTCGTTTACCAAATCGAACAACGCCTTTCCAAGGTGCAACTTTAAGCATGACCATCTCTCCAATTTCAAATTCTATATCTTTTCTTTTAATGTCAGCGTAGCTCTTTTGTCGACTTTGGGCGGTTTTCAACCGTTGTTGAATTTGGATGATCTTCTCGGTAGTTTCTTGTATAATCTCCGGACCCGTAATCTGTCTATCCCCCACTTCACTCCAACAAATCGGAGACCTGCACTTTCTACCATAAAGTGCTTCAAACGGCGCCATCTCAATGCTTGAATGGTAGCTGTTGTTGTAGGAAAATTCTACTAACGGTAGATGTCGATCCCAACTGTTTCCGAAATCAATAACACATGCTCGTAGCATGTCTTCAAGCGTTTGTATCGTCCTTTCGCTCTGCCCATCAGTTTGTAGATGATAGGCAGTACTCATGTCTAGACGAGTTCCTAATGCTTGCTGTAATGTCTGCCAGAATCTTGAAATAAATCTGCCATCCCTATCAGAGATAATAGAGATTGGTATTCCATGTCTGGAGATGACTTCCTTCAAATACAGTCGTGCTAACTTCTCCATCTTGTCATCTTCTCTTATTGGCAGGAAGTGTGCTGATTTGGTGAGACGATCAACTATTACCCAAATAGTATCAAAACCACTTGCAGTCCTTGGCAATTTAGTGATGAAATCCATGGTAATGTTTTCCCATTTCCATTCCGGGATTTCGGGTTGTTGAAGTAGACCTGATGGTTTCTGATGCTCAGCTTTGACCTTAGAACACGTCAAACATTCTCCTACGTATTTAGCAACATCGGCTTTCATACCCGGCCACCAAAAATGTTTCTTGAGATCCTTGTACATCTTCCCCGTTCCAGGATGTATTGAGTATCTGGTTTTATGAGCTTCTCTAAGTACCATTTCTCTCATATCTCCAAATTTTGGTACCCAAATCCTTTCAGCCCTATACCGGGTTCCGTCTTCCCGAATATTAAGATGCTTCTCCGATCCTTTGGGTATTTCATCCTTTAAATTTCCCTCTTTTAAAACTCCTTGTTGCGCCTCCTTTATTTGAGTAGTAATGTTATTATGAATCATTATATTCATTGATTTTACTCGAATGGGTTCTCTGTCCTTCTTGCTCAAGGCATCGGCTACCACATTTGCCTTCCCCGGGTGGTAACGAATCTCAAAGTCGTAATCATTCAATCCACCTACGCTGCCTCATATTCAGTTGTTTCTGATTAAATATGTGTTGAAGACTTTTGTGGTCAGTATATATAATACTTTTGACCCCATATAAGTAGTGCCTCCAAGTCTTTAATGCAAAAACAACCGCGCCTAATTCCAAATCATACGTCGTATAATTTTGTTCGTGAATCTTCAATTGTCTAGACGCATAAGCAATCACCTTCGTTCGTTGCATTAATACACAACCGAGACCTTGCTTTGATGCATCACAATAAATCACAAAATCATCATTCCCTTCAGGCAATGACAATATAGGTGCCGTAGTTAGCTTTTTCTTCAATAACTGAAACGCTTTCTCTTGTTCATCATTCCATTCAAATTTCTTCCCTTTATGCGTTAATGCAGTCAAGGGTTTTGTTATTCTGGAAAAGTCTTGGATGAACCTTCTGTAGTAACCAGCTAGTCCTAAAAACTGGCGTATGTGTTTCGGAGTTTTTGGGGTTTCCCACTTTTCAGCAGTTTCTATCTTTGCCGGATCCACCTTAATACCTTCTTTGTTCACTATGTGACCGAGGAATTGAACTTCTTCCAACCAAAATGCACACTTTGAAAACTTAGCGTACAATTCTTCCTTCCTCAATACTTCTAACACCTTTCTCAAATGTTCACCGTGTTCTTGGTCATTCTTTGAGTAAATAAGTATGTCATCAATGAAAACAATGACAAACTTGTCAAGGTATGGTCCACACACTCGGTTCATAAGGTCCATGAACACAGCTGGTGCATTAGTTAAACCAAACGGCATGACCATAAACTCGTAATGACCGTAACGTGTTCTGAAAGCAGTCTTTGGAATATCATCTTCTTTCACCCGCATTTGATGATACCCGGAACGTAAGTCAATCTTTGAATAAACAGACGAGCCTTGTAGTTGATCAAATAAGTCATCGATTCTCGGTAGTGGGTAGCGGTTCTTGATGGTAAGTTTGTTCAACTCTCGGTAGTCGATACACAACCTGAATGTACCATCTTTCTTCTTGACAAACAAAACAGGAGCTTCCCACGGTGATGTGCTTGGTCGAATGAAACCACGCTCTAAAAGTTCTTGTAATTGGCTTTGTAGTTCTTTCATCTCGCTGGGTGCGAGTCTGTAAGGAGCACGAGCTATTGGTGCAGCTCCTGGTACAAGATCTATTTGAAATTCAACGGATCGATGTGGGGGTAATCCCGGTAATTCTTTCGGAAATAGATCAGGAAATTCTTTTGCGACGGGAACATCATTGATGCTCTTTTCTTCAGTTTGTACTTTCTCGACGTGTGCTAGAACAGCATAGCAACCTTTTCTTATTAGTTTTTGTGCCTTCAAATTACTAATAAGATGTAGCTTCGTGTTGCCTTTTTCTCCGTACACCATTAAGGGTTTTCCTTTTTCTCGTATAATGCGAATTGCATTTTTGTAACAAACGATCTCCGCTTTCACTTCTTTCAACCAGTCCATACCGATTATCACATCAAAACTCCCTAACTCTACTGGTATCAAATCAATCTTAAATGTTTCGCTAACCAGTTTAATTTCTCGATTCCGACATATATTATCTGCTGAAATTAATTTACCATTTGCTAATTCGAGTAAAAATTTACTATCCAAAGGCGTCAATGGACAACTTAATTTAGCACAAAAATCTCTACTCATATAGCTTCTATCCGCACCTGAATCAAATAAAACGTAAGCAGATTTATTGTCAATAAGAAACGTACCCGTAACAAGCTCCGGGTCTTCCTGTGCCTCTGCCGCATTAATATTGAAAACTCTTCCACGGCCTTGTCCATTCGTGTTCTGCTGGTTCGGGCAATTTCTAATAATGTGGCCCGATTTTCCACATTTATAACAAACTACATTGGCATAACTTGCTCCGACACTACTTGCTCCGCCATTACTCGTTCCGACACCATTTGTTCCTTTCGTTCTATTAACCCCTGGTCCGTAGACCTCACACTTCGCCGCGCTATGACCATTTATTTTACACTTGTTGCAAAATTTGGTGCAGAACCCCGAGTGATTCTTTTCACACCTTTGGCATAGCTGTTTCTGATTGTTGTTGTTGTTGCGGTTATTATTGTTGTTGGGATGATTGTTGTTGTTGTTGTTGTTGTTGTTGTTGTTGTTGTTGTTGTTGTTGTTGTTGTTGTTGTTGTTGTTGTTGTTGGGCCGTTTGTTGTAGTTGCGATTGATGTTGCGATTATTGGGATAATTGTTGCGATTATTGTTGTAATTGCTGTTGTTGTTGTATTGGTGATTGTTATCACCGTTGTCCTCCCACTTTCTTTTGACTTGCTTCACATTGGCCTCTTCAGCAGTCTGTTCTTTAATTCTTTCTTCAATCTGGTTCACGAGTTTGTGAGCCATTCTACATGCCTGTTGTATGGAGGCGGGCTCGTGTGAACTTATATCTTCTTGGATTCTTTCCGGTAATCCTTTCACAAACGCGTCGATCTTCTCTTCCTCATCTTCAAATGCTCCCGGACACAATAGGCACAATTCTGTGAATCGTCTTTCGTACGTGGTAATATCAAATCCTTGGGTTCGTAATACTCTAAGTTCTGTCTTGAGCTTATTGACCTCGGTTCTGGGACGGTACTTCTCGTTCATCAAGTGCTTGAATGCTGACCACGGTAGTGCGTACGCATCGTCTTGTCCCACTTGCTCTAGATAGGTATTCCACCATGTTAACGCAGAACCTGTGAAGGTATGCGTAGCGTACTTCACTTTGTCCTCTTCAGTACACTTACTTATGGCAAACACCGATTCGACCTTCTCGGTCCACCGTTTCAATCCGATCGGTCCTTCGGTTCCATCAAATTCCAAAGGTTTGCAGGCAGTGAATTCTTTGTAGGTGCATCCTACACGATTTCCTGTACTGCTAAATCCAAGGTTATTGTTGGTATGTAGCGCAGCCTGTACTGCGGCTATGTTTGAAGCTAGAAAAGTACGGAATTCCTCTTCATTCATATTCACGGTGTGTCGAGTAGTCGGTGCCATTTCCTTCAAAATAGTCAAATGGAACAAGTTAATCATACAGAATATTAAGAGTAGTTAATAGTATTTCGTAGCATAATATGAACTCATTTATAAAAGCTTTTTCTTCATATTAGCGTTTTATAAGTTTAAATTCGGGTAGTACCTACCCGTTAAGTTCATACTTAGTAGCTAATATACAATTTAACTACTACAATTCTATATGAAAAACTGATTATAATAATATTTCGTGTTCAAACTTTTATACAATATTTTACAAACTTACAATACCGCTTATTTTACATAAAGCATGAAATATAGCACACAATAACTTTGATACAAGATAGTTGTGAAGATAATTCTAGCTAGTACACAAGTCGTTTAGCAAAGGCAATAAAGACACGTAATTCATACGTCCAGAAACAAGTCATGCATTCTGGTTTTACTAGGACTACTTCCCATCCTTGGTCTTGTGGAACATAACCGTTATGGCCGTTGATAAGACAGCGTGTTGTAACGTCGTCAAAGGGACGAGGGTTATGTAATGTCCAACAGTCCCGTAACAATCTAAAAACCTCATTTCTTACCCCAATTACCGACTCCGTTACTTGTGGGAACGTTTTGTTTAATAGTTGTAGGCCGATGTTCTTGTTCTCACTTTGGTGAGAGGCGAACATTACTAATCCGTAAGCATAACATGCTTCTTTATGTTGCATGTTAGCCGCTTTTTCTAAATCACGAAGTCCAATATTCGGATATATTGAGTCAAAATAATTTCTTAACCCATTGCGTAAAATAGCATTTGGGTTCCCCGCAATATATGCGTCAAAGTAAACACATCGTAACTTATGGATTTCCCAATGTGATATCCCCCATCTTTCGAACGAAAGCCTTTTATAAACCAAGGCATTCTTGGAACGTTCTTCGAATGTCTTACAAACTGATCTCGCCTTAAATAGTTGTGCCGAAGAATTCTGACCGACTCTAGACAAGATTTCATCAATCATGTCTCCGGGTAGGTCTCTTAAAATATTGGGTTGTCTATCCATTTTGTGTTTTTATACTGTAAAATAGATAAGAGTTAGATTCATAAAAAAAAATACTTATTAATACAAGCAATTTTTACATATATCATAAAGCATAAGCACACTATATTACAATATTACACCACACGAATACAACTATCTTATTCCGACTCGCTTATTTCTTCTTCTTCGGTTTTGGTTCGTTTTGCCAAGTTTCTAGGGATATATGATGTTCCCCTAATACGAGCCATCGTAATCCACATTGGTTTAGAAAAACCTGGTGGTTTAGAAGTTCCCGGGTCATTGTTACAACTTAAGGACTTCGGGGGTTGACGATACATATAAAGTTCATCGGGGTTGGAATTAGATTTCTCTATTTTTATGCCCTTTCCCTTATTATTTTCTTTTGCCTTTTTAAATTCAGTTGAGGTAATTACTATAACATCATCGGAATTCTCGTCAGAATCTGATTCATCGGAGAATTGGTAATCCTCCCAATATTTTGCTTCCTTAGCGGAAACACCATTGACCATAATTAACCTTGGTCGGTTGGTTGAGGATTTTCTTTTACTTAACCGTTTTATTATTTCCCCCACCGGTTCTATTTCTTCATCCGGTTCCGATTCTTCTTCCGGTTCCGATTCTTCTTCTGGTTCCGACTCTTCTTCCGGTTCCTCTTCGGGAACTTGTGAATCAGTCCACGAATCATTCCAATTTACATTTGACTCTTCATTATTATTAGGTGAGTCAATGGGACTTGTTCTAGAGGTAGACATCTATCACATAATATCAAATGCGTTAAGAGATTAATATATCACATAATATTCACATGTTAAAAATATATAGTTTCCAACAAAAAAAATTTTTAAGCAATCATTATTCAAGTAAACACGGTCGAAGTCCAGACTCACTAATGCATCCTAACAAACTCGATAAGACACACTAATGCAAAATTCTGGTTCTCTAAGACCAACGCTCTGATACCAACTGAAATGTCCCGTTCTTATTGATTAAAAACGTTCCATATTAATTGATTTCGTTGCGAGGTTTTGACCTCTATATGAGACGTTTTTCAAAGACTGCATTCATTTTAAAACAAACCATAACCTTTATTTCATCAATAAAGGTTTAAAAAGCTTTACGTAGATTATCAAATAATGATAATCTAAAATATCCTGTTTACACACAACCATTACATAATGGTTTACAATACAAATATGTTACAACAAAATAAGTTTCTTGAATGCAGTTTTTACACAATATCATACAAGCATGGACTCCAAATCTCGTCCTTATTTAAGTATGCGACAGCAGAAGCTCTTAATAATCACCTGAGAATAAACATGCTTAAAACGTCAACAAAAATGTTGGTGAGTTATAGGTTTAATCTATATATATCAAATCATAATAATAGACCACAAGATTTCATATTTCAATACACATCCCATACATAGAGATAAAAATCATTCATATGGTGAACACCTGGTAACCGACATTAACAAGATGCATATATAAGAATATCCCCATCATTCCGGGACACCCTTCGGATATGATATAAATTTCGAAGTACTAAAGCATCCGGTACTTTGGATGGGGCTTGTTGGGCCCGATAGATCTATCTTTAGGATTCGCGTCAATTAGGGTGTTTGTTCCCTAATTCTTAGATTACCAGACTTAATAAAAAGGGGCATATTCGATTTTGATAATTCAACCATAGAATGTAGTTTCACGTACTTGTGTCTATTTGTAAATCTTTTATAAAACCTGCATGTATTCTCATCCCAAAAATATTAGATTTTAAAAGTGGGACTATAACTCACTTTCACAGATTTTTACTTCGTCGGGAATTAAGACTTGACCACTGGTTGATTCACAAACCTATAACAATATATACATATATATCAAAGTATGTTCAAAATATATTTACAACACTTTTAATAAATTTTGATGTTTTAAGTTTATTAAGTCAGCTGTCCTCGTTAGTAACCTACAACTAGTTGTCCACAGTTAGATGTACAGAGATAAATCATTAAATATTATCTTGAATCAATCCACGACCCAGTGTATACGTATCTCAGTATTGATCACAACTCAAACTATATATATTTTGGAATCAACCTCAATCCTGTATAGCTAACTCCAACATTCACATATAGAGTGTCTATGGTTGTTCCGAAATATATATAGATGTGTCGACATGATAGGTCGAAACATTGTATACGTGTCTATGGTATCTCAAGATTACATAATATACAATACAAGTTGATTAAGTTATGGTTGGAATAGATTTGTTACCAATTTTCACGTAGCTAAAATGAGAAAAATTATCCAATCTTGTTTTACCCATAACTTCTTCATTTTAAATCCGTTTTGAGTGAATCAAATTGCTATGGTTTCATATTGAACTCTATTTTATGAATCTAAACAGAAAAAGTATAGGTTTATAGTCGGAAAAATAAGTTACAAGTCATTTTTGTAAAGGTAGTCATTTCAGTCGAAAGAACGACGTCTAGATGACCATTTTAGAAAACATACTTCCACTTTGAGTTTAACCATAATTTTTGGATATAGTTTCATGTTCATAATAAAAATCATTTTCTCAGAATAACAACTTTTAAATCAAAGTTTATCATAGTTTTTAATTAACTAACCCAAAACAGCCCGCGGTGTTACTACGACGGCGTAAATCCGGTTTTACGATGTTTTTCGTGTTTCCAGGTTTTAAATCATTAAGTTAGCATATCATACAGATATAGAACATGTGTTTAGTTGATTTTAAAAGTCAAGTTAGAAGGATTAACTTTTGTTTGCGAACAAGTTTAGAATTAACTAAACTATGTTCTAGTGATTACAAGTTTAAACCTTCGAATAAGATAGCTTTATATGTATGAATCGAATGATGTTATGAACATCATTACTACCTTAAGTTCCTTGGATAAACCTACTGGAAAATAGAAAAATGGATCTAGCTTCAATGGATCCTTGGATGGCTCGAAGTTCTTGAAGCAAAATCATGACACGAAAACAAGTTCAAGTAAGATCATCACTTGAAATAAGATTGTTATAGTTATAGAAATTGAACCAAAGTTTGAATATGATTATTACCTTGTATTAGAATGATAACATACTGTAAGAAACAAAGATTTCTTGAGGTTGGATGATCACCTTACAAGATTGGAAGTGAGCTAGCAAACTTGAAAGTATTCTTGATTTTATGTAACTAGAACTTGTAGAATTTATGAAGAACACTTAGAACTTGAAGATAGAACTTGAGAGAGATCAATTAGATGAAGAAAATTGAAGAATGAAAGTGTTTGTAGGTGTTTTTGGTCGTTGGTGTATGGATTAGATATAAAGGATATGTAATTTTGTTTTCATGTAAATAAGTCATGAATGATTACTCATATTTTTGTAATTTTATGAGATATTTCATGCTAGTTGCCAAATGATGGTTCTCACATGTGTTAGGTGACTCACATGGGCTGCTAAGAGCTGATCATTGGAGTGTATATACCAATAGTACATACATCTAAAAGCTGTGTATTGTACGAGTACGAATACGGGTGCATACGAGTAGAATTGTTGATGAACTGAACGAGGATGTAATTGTAAGCATTTTTGTTAAGTAGAAGTATTTTGATAAGTATCTTGAAGTCTTTCAAAAGTGTATGAATACATATTAAAACACTACATGTATATACATTTTAACTGAGTCGTTAAGTCATCGTTAGTCGTTACATGTAAATGTTGTTTTGAAACCTTTAGGTTAACGATCTTGTTAAATGTTGTTAACCCAATGTTTATAATATCAAAAGAGATTTTAAATTATTATATTATCATGATATTATGATGTACGAATATCTCTTAATATGATATATATACATTAAATGTCGTTACAACGATAATCGTTACATATATGTCTCGTTTAAAAATCATTAAGTTAGTAGTCTTGTTTTTACATATGTAGTTCATTGTTAATATACTTAATGATATGTTTACTTATCATAGTATCATGTTAACTATATATATATCCATATATATGTCATCATATAGTTTTTACAAGTTTTAACGTTCGTGAATCACCGGTCAACTTGGGTGGTCAATTGTCTATATGAAACATATTTCAATTAATCAAGTCTTAACAAGTTTGATTGCTTAACATGTTGGAAACAATTAATCATGAAAATATCAATCTCAATTAATATATATGAACATGGAAAAGTTCGGGTCACTACAGCTGACATCCTCTAGACCGATCCTATTACAATCTTCGGCGTTCGCCTCCGGGTATTTAATTTCCCGCTCGGAGGTGAGAAAGCCTTGAAAGCTCTAGTGAGAGAAAGTGTATTATAGTGAGAGAGTGAAGAGAGGTGTGTTGAAAATGGATGGCAAAAAGCTTTTAAATAGAAGTGAAAATGGCCTGCAAACGGCTGGCAGGTCATTTGGCAAGCCGTTTAGCCGGCCGTTTGGTGAGGTCGTTTACTAGGCCAGCCCGTTTACTGTACCCGTTTGCTTGGGCCGTGTGGCAGGCCGTTTGCCATACTGGCAAGCCGTTTGGCAATCCGTTTGGCTTGCTGATTTGTTGGATCGTAACTTGATTTCTTGTCTTTCACCGTTTTCGCTCTAGAATCTTCGTTTTTTAGCTTTGATTCTCTTGATTCTTTTTGCATTGTCTTCGTAATCACTTTATCTACAAATTTAACCGAAAAAGCGATTATTTTGCTGACAAAGTTTTGAACTTTATATTTTTGCGACTCAATATTGGGGGTGAAAACGTGACTTTTTAGCCGATATCAAATATCTCACACTTAGACTTTGCTTGTCCTCAAGCAAACTTTCGAGCTTTTATCACCGAAGATTTTTTATTCGTAGTGATCAAGCGGTCTTTGTTTCGCAAGACACAGGAGCGAAAACTCGGGTCACTCAATTCACTATAGTGTTTTGGGTGTCCTATGGTTCTAAGAAATAAAATCGCTCATAGCCAGTCATGTTTGCATTCTTCGTCATAGGCTTAATCAAGACTCAAATCTCCATCACTTACTTGAAAGAATTTTCGTTTATATACTCAGCTTGTATCGTGAAGAGATGGTGATTTTAGAGGTTTTGGGATGTGAAGGGTTTGATAGATAGGAGTTATTTTAAAAGATCGGTTTTGGTGATCCTTTCAGCTATTTGTCGAGAATTTCTGGAAGAGCATCCTTCTTTTGACTGTCAGGAATTCTTTTCTTGAATCTTTCTGGTTCCGCTCCTTTTCTCAGAACCTTTATTCAACAATTTTTTTTGGCAAGCATCTTTGTTTTTCTCTTCGAGGTCTCCTTTTAACGGCGGTCTCTTTGATATTTGACTCGGATACTCGCATTTTCTAATGCGGTTTTATAGAGAATTTCCCGGAAGTATGATTTTGACGGGATTTAATTCTTTATTTATGAGGTGTATGGAATAGGTAATAGTGGATGGAATTTTTGTTGTTTGGAGTGGAAATGGAAAGGAAGGTGTTTGATGGGGGTGTTTTGTCTTCACGACTAGCCAAGGTTTCTAACTTAGTAGTTCTCGTCAAAAGGTGTGATTCCAAAATGCAGATCAAGAGCAAGTTCTGATTCAGAGATGCTAACATCGTCGCGCTCAACGAAAGTATAGTGAAGCACTAAAAATGAGTGCTTATTAAGCCTTATTTGGGGGTGCCTCACAACAATTATAATGGGTCGAATTGCGCCTTTTGTTATGTAATGCTCTTTTTGAAAATTTGGTTTGGTTTTCGTAAAAAAGTTTTGACTTTGTTTTACTCTTTTTGTCTATTTTGTAACAAAAACTTTTGATCATTTATAAAATTTTATAATCCTTGGTGTTTTAAAGCTCAAAAGTTTTAAATTTTGTGAAAAATTTAGCTAAACACTTGAGGATCTTACGAGAATCATTATCTGCAATATTTGCTATCTCACACTTAAAAATAACATTGTCCTCAATGTTAAGGATACGGGTATCCCACACTTAGGTTTTGAAAGAGGCGTTTTGTTATTAAAAGTTTATGTTGATGGGGTTGCTAATAACACACTTAGTGTTTAAAGTGCTCTAGTATTTTGCGTATATTTTATTGAAAAAGTGGTGAAGACATAGTAATCCCCTATGGTCGCAAGGCGTATATGAATGGTTCCTCGATTATGGTTTCTTCGAGTCTCGTGCTGGCACCATTCTCGTTCAGTGTATCCTTGCTTCAAGTCGTGCTCCCATGTTGTTTTGTAACGACCCTGGATTTTCCAACGTTTATTTATTAATAATTGTTATTATTAATACTTGTGATTAAACGAATGTATGTTATTACATTTACATGTTGCCATGATTCCCCGTACTTGACTTTAATTGCCCGAAACATCTTTGTGACACACGAAACTTGCACGAATAATATTTTCAGGTATTATTTACGTTCATGATTAAATTTTGTTAATCATTTTAATTAACTATGGTTATTAGTTAATTACTTGGGCTTTAATTGGATTGACTTGTTAAATACTTGAACTTGGGCCTTGTTAATGTTATGAACTCATGATATTGGGCTTATAAGCCCACCCTACATCTTTAGTGGATTAATTAAGCCCATTACTTCGTGTAAGTATTATTTAGAACTAAACTAGATGGTTAACTTTGCTTGGAATCTAGTCACACCATGTCCCCATGAACTAACACCTATTAACCATCTTTTTGGAGCCAAACACATGAAGATCTTGTGGACTTTCCTCTCCCCCCCCCATGTGTTGTGAAACCGTCGGCCTACATTGATCAATGGGAGAGTTCAAATTTTTTTTTACTACTTGATTCACTAGTAACACTTCACTCTCACATACTCTTCATTTCATACTTCCATTTATCTCACTTTTCTCTCATTTTTCTCTCCATTCTTGTAAGCAACTTGAACTTTTTCTCTTCTTCTTTTCTTTGTAAAACCGATCCATATCACTCTCATATCATCATCATTGTTTGTTTGTTACTTGTACTTGGTTGTTATTTAAGTTACTTGAACTTTGTTGTTGTTATTACTTACATGTTTTCAAGAATCAAACTTACTAGTTTCATTCTTCTTTTATCTTGTATTTATAAGAACACACAAGAACTAAACTTTCTAGTTTATGTTCTACATATATTGTTTCAAAAGATTGTAAGTTTATGTGTTGATTAAAATCATACTTGAAGCTCATGAAGTAAACTTAAAGTTTACTTTCTAAAGATCAAACTTTGGTTTGAATCTTTAAAGTATGAACAACCATGAACCTTTTACTTGTTTACTTAGTTTATTTCTTTGTATTATGTACTTTAATTTCATGATTGTTGGTTTAAATGGTCAAGTATTACAAGTTAGTCTTGATCTCATACTTTCTTGAACTAAAATTAACTTTAAAAGTTCAAGAACATGTAAGTAAGCTTTCTTTAATTATAACTTTGTATACTTATGCTTGATCTAGACTTTTGAGTCTTGGATCTTCAAGATCTAACTAAGAACTATGTTCTACAACTTAAGATCTTGATTTCATAAGTTATCTTCAAGTTTGTAACTTAAATATTAGTTTTAAAGTTCATGTAAGTGTTAGATCTAAGACCTTGATGTAACTTTGGTTCATCAAACTTCATACAACTCTTAAATGAGTTGTGCTACATGTCTTGGACTTGCACAAGTGTTATGATGGTGAAACCTTGGTTAAGATGATGCAAACACATCAAGAGTTGTACACTTGAAGCTATATGCATCAAGGATGAGGACCATGATAAGCATCGAGCACCAAGAACCACCGGAACCTACTGACCCTACTGTTTTACTGTTACTGTGTCTGACCCGTAAGACCTGGGCTACTGTAATTATGATTTTCAGATAGCTCTGTTTGAGTAGATAACTTTTCATATAGGACTCGTCTTAATCCGAGTTACGGTTTAGGATTTATGGCCCTCCGATCGTCACTATGTCCATTTAACGTTGTGCTGAAAATTCTGACCAACTCGCACTTAGACCGTCGCCACGGTCAAACGAAGAAGAGTTTGCTTCTGTAATTTTTACCATAACTAAAGGACTCATATACGGAGCCATGGCCACTGGTCTCACCTTATTTCAATAGGTATTGAGGCCGTGGTGACTGACCGAACTCAGCCTTTGTTTTAAACTCTTTTCATGAACGAAACATACTTTACACCTTTTGTTTAATGATGAATGATGATGACCCTTAAGACCTTATTTACATACTTTTAAACCTATTCGGACGATTTACTGACTTAGTACTATTTGACTTAGGTTGAGGACCCGTTTGGACAACCTTCATTACTTGCTTACTTTCCGAGTCATACTTTACCGCTACTTTATCATTGTGAGTTATAGCATTCCCTTTTTACTTTAACTTATTTTGGGAACTGAGAATACATGCAGATTTTATGTTTTACATACTAGGCATGAGTACTTAAACTTTATATATGTGTGGGTTATATAACGGCAGAAACATTCCCTTTAGCTCGGTAACGTTTAGTCATTGGTTTTTGAACCGGTGAACGCGAATCTTAGATATGGATCCATAGGGTTTGGCATCCCCACTCGGGCTAGTAGCGCTAGCATTTAACGAGTGTTTAATACTTCGTAAACATACGCACTTGTTAAGTGTACTTTCAGAGGGTATAAACGTTAAGTTAGTTACCAAGTGCCTAAGGTTAACATATACTTTATCATACTGTTTTGAAACGCTCTTTGTAGCACGGAAATCTCGTGGCCTACCTTACATACTATTATACTTAAACTATAGCTCACCAACCTTTGTGTTGACGTTTTTAAGCATGTTTTTCTCAGGTGCTTAAGGTTGCTTCCGCTATGTACTAGTCTTGCCGTAGACACCCGCTGCTCTAGTGATTATCACCGCATGAACTGTTTATCTTGCATTCAAACTTTAATACATTTGAAACTATGTTTTGTAACAACCTAAAGGTCACATACATTTATTCATGCTTGCTATTCGTAGAAGCATACTGTTGGTGTAAAACATTTGATGTCGATTATGACGTCACCTTTCTATCGTGAATGTAACTTCTTTTATTACAGCATGTAGTACTTAACCTTATAATGATCCTGTTATTGATGATTCGTACACGACGGTTTTGTACGGGGCATCACATTTGGTATCAGAGCATTGGTTGTAGGGAATTAGGTTGCATTAGTGAGTCTAAGACCAACCCGAGTAGGATTCACTAATAGGACTAATCTACAACTTGCTAGTTTACTTGTTTCCGTTGAACTTACTGCATGCTGCTGCTTACTTTTACTACTATATGCCGTATGCTATTACATGATTTCACTACTGTATGATATTACTTGCTTTCGATTGCATGCTACTTCTGTACAATTCGTTATTATTGCCATGCTACTTATTGTTATACATGATTTAAACTGTTGGCCTAATACGTGCTTGCTTTATGACTTACTGACATGGAAAAATTTATTTTTCCTTGTTCAGATGTCGAATACTCCACCTGCTATCATTTTGGGCAGTTTAGACTCGTCAGCCACCCCATCTCCTGCTGCTGCCGACACACCGATCCCGCTACCTACGAGTGACCCCGGCGCTTCATCTTCCGGGACTAGCAGCCAGGCGCCTGCCCCAGTGGTTACTTCTAGCGGAGCCCAGGACCCTTCGGAGATTCCAGCTCCATCTGCCCCCGGACCCTCAGGATCACAGCCCCGCTCCGGTGAGATTGTGATTCCCGCGGAGTTCGGGGAAGGTCCTTTCCGTAACCGGTATCGCCATTGGTGCCGACGCGCCCCTGATGGACATCTCATTCCGATCGGACCCGCTAGGTACAGACAGATGATGGCCGCTCAAGGACGGCCAGTTCAGCCACCCGTACAGCCACCACATGATTCGGACGTGTAACAACCCTCACTTTTCGACTTCTAAATTACTGAATTAACCCTAGGGTTATATGTCTGACTATATGTATTAAGGGTTGTTATATACAATTAAATATTGACTGAATAGTAATTTTTAGTCAACAATGTACACTTAAATAAATAATATATTATTAATTTATATAATTTGAAATAATTTAACTAAGTATATAAACTTTGTATCACTTTTATTATTTAGTTAATGTATTATATATTTAACTATATAATAAATCCAATTATATATAAATGTAATAATATTTACAAACTTACTAAAGCTATAGTTTAATAATTAAAATCATAATTATTATTAAAAATACAAAATACCGAATTATTTATTATTTTTATGCAAAATTTGTATTTATTAATTAAATAAAAATAAAATAAAATAAAAATAAAATAAAATATTATTGACAAATATTCTTGGAAAAACATTAAATAAATTTGTTTATTTACATAAAAAAAATCCTTAAAATAAATAAATAAATAAATAAATTACTTTTTAATTAAAAATTTTAATGGAAAAACTACTTTTATTATTTTATTTTGTGCATTATCCCATGACCTAACATTTAATACTTTTTAATTTTAAAATCCCATTAAGAATTAAATATTTCTTTTTCTTTTAATTATTTTATTCTTTTTACCTAATTTTTTCAAGTATAAATACCCCTCATTTCTCATTCAAACTCACACCAAAATTTCTCTCATTCTCTCTTTGAAGAATTACTACTAGTAAGTATTCTTTTCTTACTTTTTATTTTTTTACTTTTTACTTTTTACTTTTTACTTTTTACTTCGATTATTATTTTTACCGAAATATGTAAATAATGTTATAAATTATATGCAATTAAAAATAAAATAAATAACATGTATACACTATTACTATTACTAGCACCTATAACCTACTACTTATATTGTAACATAAACACATTTTGGGATATGTATTAGAGATGTATAGATCTTCGAACTTTCTTGACGAATAGTTTCTATGAGATTCTAGGCAGAGGGTTTGGATTTCCGATTTAAAGGGTCCTATGGCTCAAGCCCCTAGATCTAAATTAGCCATTTGAAGGGAAAGGGGTGATTGGAAGCTTATCTAATACGGCAAGTATCCTAAAATGGAAAACACTGATAAAAGTAGAAACTCTCTAGTCATAGGAACTTAGTAAAATAAGAAACTTTCTAAAAATGGAAACTTTATAAAAATAGTAACTTACTAGGAATAGAAACTTAGTAAAACAAACTATACTTAAACACATACTTAAACTTAAACATGGGCAAAACACTTAACTACTCTTAAATGTCAATAGGTTGACTTTCCTGCTCACTCGTTCAACTCTTTATTCTGAGGAATAACTCTCTCTACTTACTAAGGTGAATTCATAGCCCCTCTTTATTGCTAGCAAACTTACTTACTTTACTTGGGGTGAGACACATGCTGTTTTTACTTTTTACAATTTAGACACAAGTACCAAACTGTTAAACTATGCTATACCCGGCTATGTCCGACTAAGTCCCTACTGTGATATTTTTAATTGCTGCGGCATGCTTAATTATTGGGGGTAGGCCTATCGGGAGTAACGTCCCCGATACATTTGACCAAGTCATTGTATTACTTAATAATGAAATTAAACCGACAAGGATAGACACAACTTGTCATGGGGCAAAACTTGAACGTTTAGTCTAAATATCACGCATTGGCATAACTTTTTGATCCTGCAGGAGATCAACTTTACAAACTAAATCTTGTGGTCTAAAACAACGACAAACTTTTTGTTAAACCTATGAACTTCACTCAACCTTTTTGGTTGACACTTTAGCATGTTTTGTCTCAGGTGCTGTTTGATTCAAGCTCTTATACGTACCGCTTATGTGATGCTACTTGGACATAGGATCAAGAGATATCGCATTTATTACTTCTGCATGTGAACATTTACGATATTGTTATTCCTGTCATTGTAACGACATTTCATTTTCCGCTGCGTACTCATTAAAGTTAAATTCATCATTTAGTATTGTTCTCGTTTATTATAATATGTTGGTATGTTTTGATATTAGTGACGTTCCTTCCAGACCCTATTGGGAGGACGTTACTGATTGGTATCAGAGCATAACCAGGCTGTTATAGAGAACCAGGATTGCATTTTTATGTGTGCCTTACTTGTTAGCTAGGGTGCCTTAGCAATCTAGGAAACTATAACCTTTCCTGCCTTAGAATTAAAGCACTTAGGATTGCCCCATAATCTTAACGATTATTCTTTAATAAACTTGACTTAAAGATTCTAATCAAAATATCCTTCCTAATGTTAGGATGTCTAATTATCATCAAACGACCAAAATGAATCTTTTCAAGTCAACCGAAAAAGATACTGAAAGGTCTTCCACAGAAAGACCAGTCCAAAGTCCACCTTATGGCTTTGGTGGTCCTCCCTCACCAAATTATAGCCCAAATACTACTCTAAAGTTACATGGGTCTCCTGAATACTATCCAACCCCGAGGAATAAAGACAAGAGGAAATGTTTTGAAGAAACTGGGCCATCAAAGAAAAGATCCCGATCTCCTTTCTAAGATGAAGTTGATGCCAAGTACGAGCTCATGAATCTGCGAAAAACTACCGATGACCTAATTCGCCATATTGCAAGGATCGATTTTCAAATGAAGGAAAAAGACCTAGCGATCAAGAAGCTCATGGAGGAAAATGCTGAACTAAAGAAAGAGATAAAGTTGGTGAAGTATGAAGGTGATAGAAATACCCGATGGGGGAAGCAATCTCTCTCTTGCCTAAGAGAAGATGTTGACCTTAGATTGAAGATGGAGGAAAACCGCGTGAATAATCAACTTTCTATAAGGGACCACAAGTACCATGTAATCAACAATGAAGTTTCTAACCTTTATGATAATCTCGAGTTCCTGCATGAGAAACAAAAGGCGAGGAACGAGAAAGTTGATGAGTTTATGAAGAAGGTGGAGGATGAGAAGAAGAAATATGAAGATTACTTCAATCTTAATATTTCCTAGATTATTTTTCCAATTCCTTGTCTATGTAAAGGCTATGCCTTAAACTATTTCTATTTCTGAATCGTGTAATAAAGGCTTATTTAATGCCTCGTTCTAATAATATAAAGTGTTTTATTAATATCATGCGATATCAATACTTTATTTTATTCATACTTGTGATTGCTCAAACTTATAACTTGTTAAACTTATCAAACATATGTTCACTTTTATGTAGTGACATCATGGTTCGTTCAGCTGCACCTACCGTTAACAACGTTGTGTTAACTACTGAACAATTCCAACAGTTACTCGCTGCCGCCCAAGGCAACGCCCAAGCTAATCATGCTAATACTCAACCGAAACCTTGTTCCTACAAGGATTTTTCAAACTGTCATCCTCCTGCATTTAAGGGGACTGAAGAAGCTGTCGAACTAGTCCGTTGGTTCGAGAAGATGGAATCTATTTTTCGTATTTGCAACTATGGTGATAACGATCGAGTAAAGTATGCCACTAGCTCATTGGGTGGCAATGCTTTAACTTGGTGGACTGCTCTTGCCAAGTCCATAGGAATTGATAATGCTAATGCAATTCCATGGGATGAACTCAAAAGCATGATGGTCAACAAATTCTGTCCTCGAAGTCAAGTTCAAAAACTTGAAGCTGAGTTCTGGGAACTCAAGGTCAAGGGTACTGACATTGAGAACTATACCAATCGTTATCTGGAGCTATCTACTCTATGTCCTGAAATGTTTCCTACTGAAACTAGAAGAATTAAGCGGTATATTGAAGGTCTTCCCGAGGATGTTCAAGGGAATGTTATTGCTGCTGAGAAGGTTACTTTGGATGTTGTGATTCTCATGGCACAAAATCTCATGTTGGCCAAGAGAAGAAGGGTGTCGACCAATAAGCAAGTTGAAACTAAGGGTAATGATGGTAAGAGGAAGTTTGAGCCATCTCAAGGTTCGGCTCAGAATTATAATAAGAAGCCTGCGGATGGTTCAAGGTCGAATTATAAGGGTACTTATCCTTTCTGTATTCGTTGTGAAAGGCATCACCCGGGGAAGTGTACTGCGGTTTGTGCGTTGTGTAAGAAAGTGGGACACGTTTCTAAGACGTGTAAGACTCCTCCGAAGGATAAGGCTATTGTTCCGGCCAAAGCTCCTCCTACATGCTATACTTGTGGAGAGAAGGGACACATTAGTCCGAATTGTCCTAAAAAGAAAGATAATCCCACTACTGGAGCTAATGCTGCTGCTGCGAAGGGTCGTGCGTTTGTTATTATTGCTGCTGAAGCCCGAGATGAAGATGAAGTTATAACGGGTACGTATCTTGTCAATAATTTCTATGCAACTATTTTATTCGATACTGGTGCCGACAGAAGTTACGTGTCTAGTGATTTTTGTACCCTATTTGCTGAAAAGCCTCAACCCTTAGAAACTAAAAGATTAGTAGAAGTAGCCAATGGAAAGGTCATGCAAGTCGATAAAGTCTATAAAAACTGCAACCTAATCTTAGCCGATAAAGAATTTAAGATAGACCTTTTGCCGGTCGAGCTCGGAAGTTTTGACGTCGTAGTTGGAATGGACTGGTTACGTCCATTGAGAGCTGCCATCATGTGTTACGATAAAACCATTCATGTTCCATTGGGAAATGGATAGACTCTTATCATCCAAGGTGAAAAGAGTGGCTCCAATCTCAATATTATCTCCTGTATTAAAACCCGCAAACATCTTATGAAAGGTTATCCAGCTATTCTAGCCCATGTTAAGATGATCGAATCGAAAGAGAAGTGTATTGAAGATGTACTAGTGGTTAAAGATTTTCCCGATGTGTTTCCCGAAGATCTTCCAGGTCTTCCACCTCCTCGACAAGTTGAATTTCAAATTGATTTAGCTCCTGGTGCTGCTCCTATTGCTAAAGCACCATACCGTTTAGCACCTTCTGAAATGAAGGAACTTTACAACCAGCTCCAAGAACTATTGGATAAAGGTTTCATTCGTCCAAGCTCGTCCCCATGGGGAGCTCCTATTCTATTTGTTAAAAAGAAGGATGGTACGTTAAGGATGTGCATTGATTACCGCAAACTTAACAAGCTTACTATCAAGAACCGTTATCCGTTGCCACGTATTGATGATCTATTCGACCAACTTCAAGGGTCAATTGTTTATTCAAAGATTGATTTGAGGTCCGTATATCACCAACTTAGAGTCAAGGAATCTGATATTCCTAAGACTGCTTTTCGCACTCGTTATGGGCACTATGAATTCTGTGTCATGCCTTTTGGTTTGACCAATGCTCCTGCCGTTTTCATGGATCTCATGAACCGTGTCTGCAAACCTTATCTCGATAAATTTGTCATTGTTTTCATTGATGACATTTTGATCTACTCCAAGAGTGAGAAGGAACATGAGCAACATCTGCACGTGATTCTTGAACTCTTACGAAAGGAACAACTCTACGCTAAATTTTCTAAGTGCGAGTTTTGGCTCAAAACCATACAATTCCTCGGACACGTTGTTGATAGTAATGGAATACATGTCGATCCAGCTAAGATTACCGCTATCCAGAACTGGGAGATACCAAAGACTGCGAAGCATATTCGTCAATTTTTGGGACTTGCCGGTTATTATCGGAGATTCATAAAGGATTTTTCCCTTCTTGCCAAACCTCTTACGAAGCTAACTCAAAAAGGGAAGAAGTTTGAGTGGTCCGAAGAACAGGAATCTGCTTTCAAGATTCTGAAAGAGAAGTTGACCACATCCCCGATTCTATCTTTACCTGAAGGTACTGACGATTTTGTTGTTTACTGCGATGCCTCAAAGCAAGGCTTTGGTTGTGTTTTAATGCAACATGAAAAGGTTATTGCCTACGCATCTAGACAGTTGAAGAAACACGAGGAGAACTATACCACACACGACCTTGAGTTAGGTGCCGTGGTATTTGCATTAAAGATATGGAAACATTATCTATATGGTACCCAGTTTACGGTGTACACTAACCATAAAAGTCTTCGACACATCTTTGATCAAAAACAGCTGAATATGAGGCAAAGCCGATGGCTCGAGTTATTGAACGATTATGACTGTAAGATGGAATATCATCCTGGCAAGGCAAAAGTAGTTGCTGACGCCCTTAGTCGAAAAGACGATGTTAAACGTGTTCGTACCTTAAACCTGAAAATCAAATCAAATCTTATATCACGAATCTGCGAAGATCAACTGGAAGCTATTAAACCAACACTTATCGAAGGTGAAGGACCTATCGGTTTCGAGAACCAACTCCAAGTGAAAGCTAATGGTACACGGTACTTTGGCAACAGAATTTGGGTTCCTCGCTTCGGTAATCTCCGTGAACTAGTCTTGGATGAAGCGCATAAGACTAGGTATTCTATTCATCCGGGTTCCAGTAAGATGTACCACGATGTGAAGGAATTCTACTGGTAGCCTAATATGAAAGCCGACATTGCTACTTATGTTAGTAAGTGTCTCACTTGTTTGAAAGTCAAGGCTGAACATCAAAAGCCTTCTGGTCTGTTGACACAACCCGATATTCCGCAGTGGAAGTGGGAATGTATCGCTATGGACTATATTACTAAATTGCCCAAGACTTCTAGTGGCAATGATACTATATGGGTCATAGTAGATCGTCTTACTAAATCTGCTCATTTCTTACCGATCAATGAGACCGACAAGATGGAGAGATTGTCACAACTGCATATCAAAGAAATTGTCTCTCGTCATGGTGTTCCTATATCAATAATATCCTATCGCGACAGTAGATTCACTTCCAGATTTTGGAAATCCTTACAATCTGCTCTTGGAACTCAACTCGACATGAGTACTGCTTATCATCCGCAAACCGATGGTCAAAGTGAACGAACCATTCAAACATTGGAAGATATGCTTCGTGCTTGTGTTATCGACTTCGGCAAAGGCTGGGATAGACATTTGCCTTTGGTTGAATTCTCTTACAATAATAGTTACCACTCAAGTATTAAGGCTGCACCTTTTGAGGCCTTATACGGACGAAAATGTAGATCCCCACTGTGCTGGGATGAATTAGAGGACAGACAGTTAACTGGTCCTGAAATCATACACGAGACAACCGAAAAGATAGTTCAGATTAAGAAACGAATAGAAACTGCCCGCAGCCGACAGAAGAGCTATGCTAATAAAGGTCGGAAAGATTTGGAATTCCAAGTTGGTGACAAAGTCATGTTAAAAGTATCCCCTTGGAAAGGCGTCATTCGTTTTGGTAAACGAAGCAAACTAAGTCCGCGTTTTGTTGGACCCTTCAAGATTACTGAAAGGATCGGACCCGTGGCTTATCGATTAGAATTACCTGCTAAACTTAGCAGCGTACACAACGTATTTCATGTCTCGAATCTTAAAAAGTGTCTCGCTGATGACACTCTCGTTATTCCTTTGGATGACATTCGCATTGATGATAAAATGCACTTCATAGAGGAACCCGTAGAAGTCATGGACCGATCTGCTAAACGCTTAAAACAAAGCACCATACCTATTGTTAAGATCTGTTGGAATTCACGACGTGACCCCGAGTATACCTGAGAACGTGAAGACCAAATGAAACAGAAATATCCCCATCTCTTCTGTAACACCGGCCATTTTTTTTAACACACAGCGGAAGACTTTATTAACAAACACACTATAAGCCGCGTCATTACATTAATCTGAGTAATTAAGTTTAAGTTTACACAACGGTGTTACGTTATTACAAAACATTATTTATACAAAAGTCCACATCAGAGTTGGGTTGTCAAACATGTCTTCTGCATCCATACCCATCCCGACTAGCAGTACCTAAACCTGCAAAGGGGAAAACATGTGGGGGATTAGCGCACCGCTAAGTGAATGGAATCTATCTAACAGATATAGCTTAAGCCACACACAAGCTATATACATCAACAATACCTGCTAACTACCAACTAGCATACAATAAGACAATACGAGGATCAGCGGCTTGTACGAGCACACGACTCCCAGCTGATCGGGCCTGAGTCTACCGATAGTCCCTGCTACTCAATTCACAGTATAGTTATCCAGATGCAGGGGATGCATCATTCACACTATACTCCACAATCAGTAGCCTATGGACCCAACCTCCCCTCGACACGGTTGACCTCATACGGACTCTAACCTCTCCTAGGCACGGTCTCGAGTCCCCAGTCTCCCTAGGCCCGAATGGTGCCATTCACACAGTGTACACATAATTCACATACAACATCAGGCAAACAATATTATTCTATCATAGCAATTTCTACACTATGCATGGTAAAAGAGTCAACCACAGTAGCATGATATGCTACTTAAACTCTATCCGTAGATAGACCCACTCACCAATTACCAGCAACTGCTCAGTTATTATTTCTGAGCTTCCTCCTTATCCTTATCTCCTGAGAACAGCAAAAACCAAGTTAGAATAGTGTTCTCATCAAGATTAGACACACTGACAGCGAATTATAGCAAATTCATAAAAAAAATGCGTCCGCTAAAATTTTCATGCTTAACACTTATGCAGTTTCAAAATTTACATCCTGAACACCAAAATATAAACGGGCAGCATAACGGCTAGAAAAAGGCACTTTGGTAAAACATTCTGCCCTGTACACACAGTCGGTCGACTGACACTTACAGTCGGTCGACTGTCGACACAATCGGTCGACTGACCTGTCCAGTCGGTCGATTCATTAGGTAATACATCAATCGGCCAAAGGTAAATCTCAGTCGGTCGGTTCACTCGCCAGTCAGTCGGTTCACCCTCAGTCGGTCGACTGTCGTCTGACAGTCGGCCGACTGTGTTCATCTTCCTCAGAAACTGAACAAAGGCTACGGACTTCACGATGAAATCCTCAAATCTCGATCTAGAGCTCGTCTTAAACACCAAAATCGACCACAACTTGTTCACTACTTGTTATAGACTCAAAACTCACAACAATTTGACCATAGCAACACTTAAATCACTTGTTTTGACACAAATTCAAGCTTTTTACAAAACTCACACAAAACCAAGAATTTAACAACGAACTGAACACAAAAACACATGTTACTTACCTTGATAGACTCAGTAATCTGTAAAAAACAAGATGGTATGAACAATTTGAGCTCTAGAACATAATTTAGGAATTAGGGTTTGAAGAGGTGGAAGTTAGGTACGGGAGTGAAGAATGAATTTTCTAGAAATGGGAAGGAAATACAGTACACTAGTCTCTTAGTTGGGTTTAATTCCCACACTGAGCAACACACGGGTATTTACCAGTTATCTGATATCTTTCGCACAAGATTAGGTAACCCAAACGAGGTCCAAATAAAATAAACAAACATGTTCTGGGACCCTTGTCACAAACTGGTCACAACACAATTATAATAAAACACTAATAAAATAATTAAAATAAAAATCACTTAAGACTAAGCACAAACCCTAAGGGTAAAAATAGTCCACTTACAACTAGCCCGGGTTTCAGTCTGTTACAAATCCACCCCCCTTAAGGAGATTCCGTCCTCGGAATCTGGTCTTGGTCAAACAAATGAGGGTAGCGGTTTCTCATCAACTCTTCCGTTTCCCACGTAAGATTAGAACCCAAACTGTGTTTCCACTCAATCAACACCATCGGTATCTCTTTATATCTCAACTTAGTCACCTTTCGTTCAACTACACAGACCGGCTCTTCCACCAATTTCTTATTCAAATCGACCCTTAAATCTTCTAAAGGAAGAAGTTGCGTTTCATCATCGACTTTACACTTACGAAGATAACACACGTTAAATGTATTATGAATACCGGCTAACTCTGGCGGAAGATCTAACACCACAGTCTGATCATTCAACACTTCACTGATCTGAAATGGACCAATAAATCTCGGTGCTAACTTACCGCGTTTACTGAATCTGATAACCCCTTTCCACGGCAAAACTTTCAGATACACTCGTTCACCCACACTAAAGGTTATCGGACGTCTACGCGGATCAGCATACATTTTCTGTCTATCTCTAGCGGATTTCAACTTTTCTCGCGCAATTGCAACTTTTTCGGCTGTCATTTGAACAATTTCGGGACCTGCAAACTGTTTATGTCCGGCTTCTAACCAACAAGTCGGAGTTCTGCAATGACGACCATACAACATTTCATAGGGCGGCATCCCTATACTCGAATGATATGAATTATTATACGCGAATTCGACCAACGGTAAATGTGTATCCTACGAACCACCGTATTCTAACACACAAGCCCTTAACATATCCTCCAAAGTCTGTATCGTTCTTTCACTCTGACCATCTGTCTGAGGATGATAAGCTGTACTTAAATTCACACGTGTACCCAAATTCTGTTGAAGACTGTTCCAAAAATTCGACACAAATCTGGAATCTCTGTCTGAAACGATTGATAATGGCACGCCATGTCGACTAACTATTTCTTTAACATACAATTCGGCTAACTCACTTAACGAAGCTGTTTCACGAGTAGCAAGAAAATGAGCACTTTTAGTTAGACGATCCACTATTACCCAAATCATATCGTGTCGTTTCTGAGTTCTTGGTAGTTTGGTCACAAAATCCATCGTTATATGTTCCCATTTCCACTCTGGAATCTGTAACTGACGTAGCGAACCATAAGGTTTCTGATGTTCTGCCTTCACTTGAGCACATATATGACACTTTTCAACATATCGAGCGATATCTGTTTTCATTTTCGGCCACCAATACACTGCTTTCAAATCATGATACATCTTATTACTACCCGGATGTACTGTCAATTTGGATTTGTGAGCTTCTGTCATAATTAAATCCCTCAAATCTCCAAGCTTAGGTACCCAAACACGATTGTTTAAAGTCTTTAGTCCACGTGAGTCATCACTTAAGTCCACTTTTCGTTTGATCATTTGTTCATATTTAATATGTTCGTCCTCCAAAGCACAGGCCTAAACGGTACTTAAGCTATTAATCAAATCTGAAGTTATATTCAAACGAAGGAATTTCACATTTTCACTTGACTTTTTACGACTTAGCGCATCTGCAACCACATTTGCCTTACCCGGATGGTATTTAATTTCACAATCGTAATCTTTGATCAACTCTTGCCATCGTCTCTGACGCATATTCAATTCTTTCTGTGAGAAGATATACTGCAAACTCTTGTGATCTGTACATATAACACAATGGGTTCCATACAAATAGTGTCTCCACAGTTTCAAAGCAAACACTACTGCAGCCATTTCAAGATCATGCACTGGATAATTCTTCTCATGAACTTTCAACTGTCGCGAGGCGTAGGCGATTACTTTATCTCTTTGCATTAATACACAACCCAACCCAGCATATGATGCATCACAGTATACCACGAAGTTGTCTGAACCTTCTGGTAAAGCTAACACTGGTGCCTGACACAGTAGCTGTTTCAAAATCTGAAAATCCTTTTCCTGTTCATCAGTCCATCGAAAGGCTACATCTTTACGAGTCAACTTAGTCAATGGACCCGCTATTTTAGAGAAATCTTTGATAAACCTGCGATAATAACCAGCCAATCCCAGAAAACTCTTAATCTCAGTCGGAGTCCTCGGAGAATTCCAATTCATTACCGCTTCTATCTTTGTCGGATCAAGTTTTATACCCTCGGTACAAATCACATGACCCAAAAACTGCACTTCACGTAACCAAAATTCACACTTTGAAAATTTTGCAAATAGTTGCTCACGTTTTAACAAGTTCAAAACCAACCTCAGATGTTCAGCATGTTCACTCTCTGTTTTCGAATACACCAATATGTCATCAATAAACACAATCACAAACTTATCTAAGAATGGACGACACACTCTATTCATTAGATCCATGAAGACTGCTGGCGCATTCGTCAACCCAAAAGGCATGACAAGAAATTCATAATGACCATACCTTGTTCTGAACGCTGTTTTCGGTATATCTGATTCAGCAACACGAACCTGATGATATCCGAATTGTAAGTCTATCTTAGAAAAGAATGAAGCACCCTGTAACTGATCGAACAAATCATCTATTCGAGGTAACGGATATTTATTCTTCACAGTTCTTTTGTTCAATTCACGATAATCAATACACATACGCATTGACCCATCTTTCTTTTTAACAAACAATACCGGAGCACCCCACGGTGAAGAACTCAGTCGGATAAACCCACGATCTAATAGTTCTTGAATCTGTGACATCATTTCACGGATTTCAGACGGCGCTAATCGGTATGGAGCTTTTGCAACTGGAGTTGTTCCAGGAACCAATTCAATCTTATATCCAACTTCCCTTACCGGCGGCAGACCTGGTAACTCATCTGGGAACACATCGGGAAATTCTGATACTATCGGAATATCGACCACTGTTTTCTTTTCTTTCTTCGCATCAATCACATATGCAAGAAATGATTCACAACCCTTTGCCATCGACTTTTTCGCTTTCATCATGGTTATCAACAGAAAATTATACCCTCCCCGCTCCCCTCGGGCCACAACACGGGTTCCATCGGTCGAACGAAAGGTAATCATTTTCCTATCACACTTAATATTAGCCCTAAGCGAGCTCAACCAATCCATTCCTAGTACTACATCAAAGCTAGGAATAGGTAACACTAAACAAGTCACCGGGAAAGACTTCCCTTCGATCTCTATACAAACCCCAGTCACATAGGTTGTGACGGGTGTGGTCTTACCATCGGCTACTTCTACACTAACCGGATTGGGTAACACATTAGCTGGTAAATTCAACTTAGCACAGAAATCTAGGGACATAAAACACCTATTGGCACCACAATCAAACAATACACGAGCAGGTATTGAGTTGATTAGAAACATACCGGTGATCACTTCGTCGGTTGCCACAACATTCTCAACTGACATCTGAAAAGCTCTAGCCTCTGCTGTTGGAGGGTTCTTCCTCTTCTGCCCACTCGAGGCAGTTGACCCTACGGCTGATGCTGAACGCGCCCCTGACCCTGCCCCGGAACTACCACTCTTCGACGGACAACTAATTGCACGATGCCATGGTTTGTGACAACTCCAACACACACTATTCGGATACAGGCATGCTGAAGACTCATGCCCAACAACACCACACTTTAAGCATCTTCTTGTAGCCTCAGAACACTGACCACTGTGAGAAGATCAACACGTGTGACACCAATTCCCTTTACCTGATCCAGACCCAGAACTACTCTGACCACTTTTACCCTTCGATTTAAACCCACTAGACTTCTTGGATTTAGATCCTGATTGACCAGATACTTGCCCACCTTGTTGTAGCACATTACCAAACATTCTGTTTCTGGCGGCCTGAACATCACTTTCTACCATCTTAGCCATCACAACCGCTTGAGACAATGACGTAGCCGTTCTAACAAAAGTTCGGTACTCGGGCAAAATGATATTAACAAAATGTTGTATACGAGACGCTTCGTCTGGCACCCACTGTTGTACAAACCTTAGTTTATCCATATACTTCTCTACTACCTTGTCGATCGTCATTTGAGGTGTCATCTTCATTTCAAGAAACTCAGTCTTGATTCGGTTCATATCAAACGGATTACAGTACTGTTCACACACCTTCCCATGAAACTGCTCCCAAGTGATCATACTCACTTGTTCTTTCGGTATACTGGAAATCAAGGAATCCCACCAAATCATAGCCCTACCTTTCAACATTCGACTAGCATATGTCACTTTCAGCTCGGGTTCACACTGGCACGCTTCAAATACCCTTTCAATTTCTCGCAACCAATTGAGAGTTACAGTCGGATCAGTACTTCCAGAGAACTCAGAGGGTTTGCAATCACGGAAGTTCTTATAAGTACACTTTTTGGGTGTTTGCATGTAAGGTTGTTGGAACATTTGCATTTGGTATGGATTCATCATCATGGGATTTTGGTAAGTAAAAGTGTTTTGCGGTGGCATATAATATTGGTTAGGTATTTGATTCTGAAATTGGTTCTGGTGCACATTAGGTATCGTTTGGGATTGCGCGGTTGGGAATCCAGGTGGTGTATCATCATTTCCAGAATGCCTTGCCAATTCAAGCTCATTAATTTTGTCCTCAGCCTCTTTTAGCTTGCTTTCTAACTGAAGGATGTAACTACTCTGATCATCATCCGACTCAACACCCTCTTCTGGTGCTCTGAATGTTCCGGGGTTAGATGGGCCAGTTGCGTTTCTATCAGCCATACCTGTGCTACAAAATAGTTCACACAAAAGCTTAGTAGATAACAGTTAGTTCAATCACAACTAACACACGTATATCCTATTTTCACTTAGCCCCCACTCCCACAGACATGTTTGACTTGCCTCAGGGTTTGGGAACAAAATACGCGCACGTATTTACTGCCAAACCATGCTCTGATACCAACTTGTAACACCGGCCATTTTTTTTTTAACACAGAACGGAAGACTTTATTAACAAACACACTATAAGTCGCGTCATTACATTAATCTGAGTAATTAAGTTTAAGTTTACACAACGGTGTTACGTTATTACAAAACATTATTTATACAAAAGTCCATATCAGAGTTGGGTTGTCAAACATGTCTTCTGCATCCATACCCATCCCGACTAGCAGTACCTAAACCTGCAAAGGGGGAAACATGTGGGGGATTAGCGCACCGCTAAGTGAATGGAATCTATCTAACAGATATAGCTTAAGCCACACACAAGCTATATACATCAACAATACCTGATAACTACCAACTAGCATAAAATAAGACAATACGAGGATCGGCGGCTTGTACGAGCACACGACTCCCAGCTGATCGGGCCTGAGTCTACCGATAGTCCCTGCTACTCAATTCACAGTATAGTTATCCAGATGCAGGGGATGCATCATTCACACTATACTCCACAATCAGTAGCCTATGGACCCAACCTCCCCTCGGCACGGTTGACCTCATACGGACTCTAACCTCTCCTAGGCACGGTCTCGAGTCCCCAGTCTCCCTAGGCCCGACTGGTGCCATTCACACAGTGTACACATAATTCACATACAACATCAGGCAAACGATATTATTCTATCATAGCAATTTCTACACTATGCATGGTAAAAGAGTCAACCACAGTAGCATGATATGCTACTTAAACTCTATCCGTAGATAGACCCACTCACCAATTACCAGCAACTGCTCAGTTATTATTTCTGAGCTTCCTCCTTATCCTTATCTCCCGAGAACAGCAAAAACCAAGTTAGAATAGTGTTCTCATCAAGATTAGACACACTGACAGCGAATTATAGCAAATTCATAAAAAAAATGCGCCCGCTAAAATTTTCATGCTTAACACTTGTGCAGTTTCAAAATTTACATCCTGAACACCAAAATATAAACGGGCAGCATAACGGCTAGAAAAAGGCACTTTGGTAAAACATTCTGCCCTGTACACACAGTCAGTCGACTGACATTTACAGTCGGTCGACTGTCGACACAATCGGTCGACTGACCTGTCCAGTCGGTCGATTCATTAGGTAATACATCAATCGGCCGAAGGTAAATCTCAGTCGGTCGGTTCACTCGCCAGTCGGTCGGTTCACCCTCAGTCGGTCGACTGTCGTCTGACAGTCGGCCGACTGTGTTCATCTTCCTCAGAAACTGAACAAAGGCTACGGACTTCACGATGAAATCCTCAAATCTCGATCTAGAGCTCGTCTTAAACACCAAAATTGACCACAACTTGTTCACTACTTGTTATAGACTCAAAACTCACAACAATTTGACCATAGCAACACTTAAATCACTTGTTTTGACACAAATTCAAGCTTTTTACAAAACTCACACAAAACCAAGAATTTAACAACGAATTGAACACAAAAACACATGTTACTTACCTTGATAGACTCAGTAATCTGTAAGAAACAAGATGGTATGAACAATTTGAGCTCTAGAACACAATTTAGGAATTAGGGTTTGAAGAGGTGGAAGTTAGGTACGGGAGTGAAGAATGAATTTTCTAGAAATGGGAAGGAAATACAGTACACTAGTCTCTTAGTTGGGTTTAATTCCCACACTGAGCAACACACGGGTATTTACCAGTTATCTGATATCTTTCGCACAAGATTAGGTAACCCAAACGAGGTCCAAATAAAATAAACAAACCTGTTCTGGGACCCTTGTCACAAACTGGTCACAACACAATTATAATAAAACACTAATAAAATAATTAAAATAAAAATCACTTAAGACTAAGCACAAACCCTAAGGGTAAAAATAGTCCACTTACAACTAGCCCGGGTTTCAGTCTGTTACATCTTCTCAACCGCTGATGCATCCGAGAAGTCTACCTAAAACTTCGGGACGAAGTTTTTATTAACGGGGAGGTACTGTAACAACCCTCACTTTTCGACTTCTAAATTGCTGAATTAACCCTAGGGTTATATGTCTGACTATATGTATTAAGGGTTGTTATATACAATTAAATATTGACCGAATAGTAATTTTTAGTCAACAATGTACGCTTAAATAAATAATATATTATTAATTTATATAATTTGAAATAATTTAACTAAGTATATAAACTTTGTATCACTTTTATTATTTAGTTAATGTATTATATATTTAACTATATAATAAATCCAATTATATATAAATGTAATAATATTTACAAACTTACTAAAGCTATAGTTTAATAATTAAAATCATAATTATTATTAAAAATACAAAATACCGAATTATTTATTATTTTTATGAAAATTTGTATTTATTAATTAAATAAAAAAATAAAAATAAAATAAAATATTATTGACAAATATTCTTGGAAAAACATTAAATAAATTTATTTATTTACATAAAAAAAATCCTTAAAATAAATAATAAATAAATAAATAAATTACTTTTTAATTAAAAATTTTAATGGAAAAACTACTTTTATTATTTTATTTTGTGCATTATCCCATGACCTAACATTTAATACTTTTTAATTTTAAAATCCCATTAAGAATTAAATATTTCTTTTTCTTTTAATTATTTTATTCTTTTTACCTAATTTTTTCAAGTATAAATACCCCTCATTTCTCATTCAAACTCACACCAAAATTTCTCTCATTCTCTCTTTGAAGAATTACTACTAGTAAGTATTCTTTTCTTACTTTTTATTTTTTTACTTTTTACTTTTTACTTTTTACTTTTTACTTTTTATTTCGATTATTATTTTTACCGAAATATGTAAATAATGTTATAAATTATATGCAATTAAAAATAAAATAAATAACATGTATACACTATTACTATTACTAGCACCTATAACCTACTACTTATATTGTAACATAAAAACATTCTGGGATATGTATTAGAGATGTATAGATCTTCGAACTTTCTTGACGAATGGTTTCTATGAGATTCTAGGCAGAGGGTTTGGATTTCCGATTTAAAGGGTCCTATGGCTCAAGCCCCTAGATCTAAATTAGCCATTTGAAGGGAAAGGGGTGATTGGAAGCTTATCTAATACGGCAAGTATCCTAAAATGGAAAACACTGATAAAAGTAGAAACTCTCTAGTCATAGGAACTTAGTAAAATAAGAAACTTTCTAAAAATGGAAACTTTATAAAAATAGTAACTTACTAGGAATAGAAACTTAGTAAAACAAACTATACTTAAACACATACTTAAACTTAAACATGGGCAAAACACTTAACTACTCTTAAATGTCAATAGGTTGACTTTCCTGCTCACTCGTTCAACTCTTTATTCCGAGGAATAACTCTCTCTCTACTTACTAAGGTGAATTCATAGCCCCTCTTTATTGCTAGCAAACTCACTTACTTTACTTGGGGTGAGACACATGCTGTTTTTACTTTTTACAATTTAGACACAAGTACCAAACTGTTAAACTATGCTATACCCGGCTATGTCTGACTAAGTCCCTACTGTGATATTTTTAATTGCTGCGGCATGCTTAATTATTGGGGGTAGGCCTATCGGGAGTAACGTCCCCGATACATTTGACCAAGTCATTGTATTACTTAATAATGAAATTAAACCGACAAGGACAGACACAACTTGTCATGGGGCAAAACTTGAACGTTTAGTCTAAATATCACGCATTGGCATAACTTTTTGATCCTGCGGGAGATCAACTTTACAAACTAAATCTTGTGGTCTAAAACAACGACAAATTTTTTGTTAAACCTATGAACTTCACTCAACCTTTTTGGTTGACACTTTAGCATGTTTTGTCTCAGGTGCTGTTTGATTCAAGCTCTTATACTTACCACTTATGTGATGCTACTTGGACATAGGATCAAGAGATATCGCATTTATTACTTCTGCATGTGAACATTTACGATATTGTTATTCCTGTCATTGTAACGACATTTCATTTTCCGCTGCGTACTCATTAAAGTTAAATTCATCATTTAGTATTGTTCTCGTTTATTATAATATGTTGGTTTGTTTTGATATTAGTGAAGTTCCTTCCAGACCCTATTGGGAGGACGTTACAGGACGACCCGTCATCCACTGATGCTTCATCCGACGACACCTCCTCAGACGACTCCAGTGATGATGAGGACCCTGCTGATGTACCTATACAGGCACCCTCCACCCCGCCGAAGAAGCGGTACCGTTTTGATGGCACCGTCATTCCAGGGGTGAATGGAGGTCGTGCTTTCACTGACGCATTTGGTCGGCGTCGTAGGGTTACTGCTCGTAAGCGGCTTGTGCCGTACCCTGCCGACCCACAAGTGCGTAAGGCACCCCGTTACGTACTGACTATTTCTGGAGCCGGAACATCTGCACCCCGTTATGTAATGTCTGCACCACCGGCACCACCTGCTCCATCGGCACCACCTGCACCGCCTGCACCGCCAGCACCACCTGCCCCACCATCTCCCACTGTCGAGGAATTGACAAGGGAGGTGGAGATCCTCCGAGCTCGAGTTGCTGAGCTAGAGGACCAGATAGCCCATGTATTGGACATCCTTCACCCACCTTCACCGTAGGGCTTTTGTATTTAGATTTCATTATGTAATCTAGTTGTAGTTTTATGTTTCACTTATGTATTGTACGGACTTATTCAGATGTATGCAACTTATTATTAATGAATGGAACTTTACGTTATTTAATTCTTGCACGATGTTCTATTTACATTACTGTACGATGATTCTGTGGTATTTGTACCTAGATGCGTTATTTAATAACATGTGATGTGTTGATTCCATGTTGGTTGTCGTATACTGTATTATTACTATTTGAATACTGGATTTTGACTTGAGTCAAAATTTTTGTTTAGAACATCATGGCTAACGGTCGATCCACACCTACTGCTACTCAAATTGAAGAGATGATCTAAGAACGTGTAGCCGCAGCCATTGCGAAAATGCAACCCCAAGCTCCACCGCCACCACCACCGGTTATTCAACCCATTCGTAATGGGTGTACTTACAAGGAATTCCAGAGCTGTAAACCACATAACTTTAGCGGCACAGAGGGACCGGTTGGTCTCACTAGATGGTTCGAAAAGCTAGAATCAGTATTCCAAGTTAGCAACTGTTCGGAGGACAGCAAAACCAAATTTGCTTCTTGCACGCTGTCTAACGGCGCACTCACGTGGTGGAATACAATGGCACAGGCGCAAGACATTGATGAGGCGTATGCTACGCCATGGGAAGCATTTAAGTGTGCCATGATTGAGGAGTATTGTCTGAGAACCGAGATACAAAAGATGGAAATGGAATTCATGCAGTTAAAGGCCGTTGGGAACGACCTTGATGGTTACAACAGGAGATTCTTGGAACTAGCCCTGATGTGTCCGACAATGGTCACTCCGAAATTCAAGCGAATGGAAAGGTACTTCTGGGGACTCCCTAAGAGCATTAAGGGAAACGTCACCTCGTCCAAGCCACCGAATGTTCCCGAAGCAATGCGCATGGCGCATACACTCATGAATCAAATCACCATTGATGAACCGGAGAAGGCTAAGTTTGAAGCTAGTAGTAGTGAAAAGAGAAAGTGGGACAACAACAACAACAGGGGGAGAACCTACGATCAAACCCCCGCCAAGAGGCAAAACAATAACGGTGGAAACCCCAACCCCAACAACAACACCAACTCCAATCCGAACTACAAGGTAACCTTACCATAATGCAAACGGTGCTACAAACACCACACTGGGTATTGTAATGTTGTTTGCAAAAAGTGCCAACGGACTGGACATATCGGCAAGGACTGCAAGGTCACCACTTTGAATGGGAAGCCAAACACCAACAGGCCGAAGAAGTGTTATGAATGCGGGCAGACGGGCCATTTCAGAAATGCGTATCCAAATAAGCGAAAAGATGGCAGACCACCGCACGCTAGAGCTTTCAATGTTAATGCAAGGGACGCACGCGAAAACCCCGACTTGGTGACAGGTATATTCAAAATCAACAATCTTTTAGCTTTTGTCTTGTTTGATACTGGTGCGGATCGAAGTTATGTATGTAGACATTTTTGTGATAAGATTAATTGGTCGTTAGTCCTGTTAAAAGAAAGTATGCTTATCGAGGTCGCCAACGGAAAACTTGAGAAAGTTGACCATATCAGTCGAGGAGCAATTATCAACATAGCTGGTGCAGATTTCGAAATTGATTTGATACCTATCAAATTGGGAAGTTTTGACGTGATCGTTGGTATAGATTGGTTGAGCAAGATAAGAGCCGATATTATTTGTGGAGATAAAGCTCTTTGTATACCACATGGAGACGGTGAGCCACTGATCATCTACGGAGAGAGATGTACCTCGAAGCTGAACCTCAGTTGCGTGAAAGCACAAAAGATTATGAAGAAGGGACGTCTTGTTGTCCTAGCGCATGTGAAAACAGTAGAAACAGAGGTGAAGAGTGTGAACGACGTTCGAATTGTGAACGAATTTTCCGATGTCTTCCCAGAGGAATTTCCCGGATTACCGCCGCCAAGAGCAGTAGAGTTTCAGATCGACTTAGTGCCAGGAGATGCACCTGTAGCTCGCACACCTTATAGACTCGCACCTTCCGAGATGCAAGAATTACAGAGTCAACTACAAGAACTGTTAGATCGAGGATTTATCCAACCAAGTTTCTCGCCTTGGGGCGCACCTGTTTTATTTGTGAAGAAGAAGGATGAATCCTTCCGTATGTGTATCGACTACCGTGAACTCAATAAATTGACAATCAAGAATCGGTATCCCCTGCCCCGAATTGACGATCTTTTTGATCAACTACAAGGATCGAGTGTCTACTCAAAGATCGATCTGCGGTCCGGTTATCACCAGTTGAGGGTGAAGGAAAGCGATGTAATGAAGACTGCATTTAGAACTCGTTATGGTCATTATGAGTTTCTCGTGATGCCATTCGGATTAACCAATGCACCTGCCGTGTTCATGGATCTCATGAATCGAGTCTGCAAGCCGTACTTGGATAAGTTTGTTATCGTCTTCATAGATGATATCCTCATCTACTCTAAGAGCGAAGAAGAGCATGAGCAACACCTCTGACTAGTACTTGAACTCTTGAGACAAGAGCAACTTTACGCCAAATTCTCCAAGTGTGAATTTTGGTTGAAGAAAGTTCAATTTCTGGGTCATGTTGTGAGCGACCAGGGTATCAAATTTGATCCCGCCAAGATTGAAGCCATCAGCAAGTGGGAGACCCCCACTACTCTAACTCATATTTGCCAATTTCTAGGTCTCGCCGGTTACTACCGAAGGTTTATTGAAGGTTTCTCTCTGATTGCGCGTCCTATGACCGCGCTGACTCACAAGGGCAAGAAGTTCATTTGGGAACCCGCACACGAATCAGCATTTCAAACTTTGAAAAAGAAGTTAACCACCGCACCTATCTTATCGCTTCTCGAAGGTAGTGACGAATTTGTTGTTTATTGCGATGCTTCAAAAAGTGGTTTTGGTTGTGTACTGATGCAACGATCAAAGGTTATCGCTTATGCCTCCCGACAACTGAAGATTCACGAGCGGAACTACACTACGCATGATCTTGAACTTGGAGCCGTTGTCTTTGCACTCAAATTATGGAGACACTATTTGTATGGAACTAAGAGTACTATCTTCACCGACCACAAAAGCCTCCAACACATCTTCGATCAGAAGCAACTAAATATGAGATAGCGTCGATGGATTGAGACGCTCAACTACTACGATTGTGAACTTCGTTATCATCCTGGCAAGGCCAATGTTGTAGCTGACGCTTTAAGCCGAAAGGAGAGGACGGAAACCCTTCGTGTTAGGGCTCTGAACATCACCATCCATTCGAACCTCAACAGCTAGATCAGAGTAGCCCAAGATGAGGCTCTCAAGGAGGAGAATATATCTCACGAACATTTGAACATACTTTTCTCTCGATTCGAGGTTAGGGAGTCTGGACTCCGATGTTAAGCCGGAAGAATTCGGGTACCTTATTATGGAGATCTACGGAACCTTATACTTGATGAAGCCCACAAGTCAAGATATTCAATTCATCTCGGAGCGGGCAAGATGTACCACGATCTTAAAGAACAGTATTGGTGGCCGAATCTTAAGAAAGACGTTGCGACTTATGTTGGTAAGTGTTTGACTTGCTCGAAGGTTAAAGCCGAGCATCAGAGACCTTCTGGGTTACTTCAGCAACCGAAAATCCCATAATGGAAGTGGGAAAGGATCACAGTGGATTTCATTACTAAGCTACCAAAGACGGTGGGCGGATACGATACTATCTGGGTTATTGTTGACCGTCTTACCAAATCTGCACACTTTCTAGCGATGAAGGAAATGGATACAATGGAGAGACTTGCTCAACTATACATCAAGGAGGTTGTATCTCGTCATGGTGTACCTTTATCGATCATCTCAGATCGCGATCCTCGTTTTGCTTCTAGATTTTGGCGTTCCTTACAAGAAGCCATGGGAACCCGTCTCGACATGAGTACTGCTTATCATCCACAGACTGACGGGCAAAGTGAACGAACGATTCAGACATTGGAAGACATGTTGCGTGCATGTGTCATCGATTTCGGAAAGGCCTGGGAAAGGCATTTGCCACTCACCGAATTTTCTTGCAACAACAGTTATCACTCGAGCATTAATGCTGCACCTTTTGAAGTATTGTATGACCGTAAGTGCCGATCTCCTATTTGTTGGGCCGAAGTAGGCGAAAAGTAAATCACCGGACCCGAGGTAGTCCACGAAACGACGGAGAAGATTGCTCAGATTCAAGCTAGACTTAAGACTGCCCGTGATCGCTAAAAGAGTTATGCTGATCTTAAACGTAAAGACTTTGAATTCAACGTGGGCGACCGTGTAATGTTGAAGGTTGCACCTTGGAAAGGTGTAATCCGTTTTGGAAAATGTGGAAAGTTAAACCTACGATACATTGGTCCTTTCGAAATTTTGGAACGTGTTGGACCCGTTGCTTACCGTTTGGATCTACCAGCACAATTGAGCTCAGTTCATCCTACCTTCCACGTGTCAAATTTGAAGAAGTGTCTTGCTGCACCCGAACTTATCATACCACTGAAAGAACTTACAATTGATGACAAACTCCACTTCGTGGAAGAGCCTGTTGAGATTATGGACCGTGAGGTCAAAACTTTGAAACGCAACAAGATTCCGATCGTCCGAGTACGATGGAATGCCAAACGAGGACCTGAGTTTACCTAGGAGCGAGAGGATCAAATGATGCAGAAGTATCCTCACCTTTTCCCGACTCCTCCATCTACCTCAGCTTAAATTTCGGGACGAAATTTTCTTTAACAAGTGGGTAATGTAACGACCCTGGATTTTCTAACGTTTATTTATTAATAATTGTTATTATTAATACTTGTGATTAAACGAATGTATGTTATTACATTTACATGTTGCCATGATTGCCCGTACTTGACTTTAATTGCCCGAAACGTCTTTGTGACACACGAAACTTGCACGAATAATATTTTCAGGTATTATTTACATTCATGATTAAATTTTGTTAATCATTTTAATTAACTATGGTTATTAGTTAGTTACTTGGGCTTTAATTGGATTGACTTGTTAAATACTTGAACTTGGGCCTTGTTAATGTTATGAACTCATGATATTGGGCTTATAAGCCCACCCTACATCTTTAGTGGATTAATTAAGCCCATTACTTCATGTAAGTATTATTTAGAACTAAACTAGATGGTTAACTTTGCTTGGAATCTAGTCACACCATGTCCCCATGAGCTAACACCTATTAACCATCTTTTTGGAGCCAAACACATGAAGATCTTGTGGACTTTTCTCTCCCCCCATGTGTTGTGAAACCGTCAGCCTACATTGATCAATGGGAGAGTTCAAATTTTTTTTTTTACTACTTGATTCACTAGTAACACTTCACTCTCACATATCTTCATTTCATACTTCCATTTCTCTCACTTTTCTCTCATTTTTCTCTCCATTCTTGTAAGCAACTTGAACTTTTTCTCTTCTTCTTTTCTTTGTAAAACCGATCCATATCACTCTCATATCATCATCATTGTTTGTTTGTTACTTGTACTTGGTTGTTATTTAAGTTACTTGAACTTTGTTGTTGTTATTACTTACATGTTTTCAAGAATCAAACTTAGAAACCTCCTTGAAACGTACAAAATCAGGGATTGGTTTAAATGATATACTACGTGAGAAGAAATATGAGTGAGATCCTTACAAAAAGTCTTAGGTTCAAATTTTGCAATTGCCAAGGAAGGGGTTTGAAAAGGCCATGGCTGAAAAGGGAAAAATCTTGCTTTACCATTGCTACACTAATATTGTGGACTTGACAGCATTAGTCTCAATGAAACACAAACCCATACCACATAACGTGAGATTGAGTTTCATTCTTCTTTTATCTTGTATTTACAAGAACACACAAGAACTAAACTTTCTAGTTTATGTTCTACATATATTGTTTCAAAAAGATTGTAAGTTTATGTGTTGATTAAAATCATACTTGAAGCTCATGAAGTAAACTTAAAGTTTACTTTCTAAAGATCAAACTTTGGTTTGAATCTTTAAAGTATGAACAACCATGAACCTTTTACTTGTTTACTTAGTTTATTTCTTTGTATTATGTACTTTAATTTCATGATTGTTGGTTTAAATGGTCAAGTATTACAAGTTAGTCTTGATCTCATACTTTCTTGAACTAAAATTAACTTTAAAAGTTCAAGAACATGTAAGTAAGCTTTCTTTAATTATAACTTTGTATACTTATGCTTGATCTAGACTTTTGAGTCTTGGATCTTCAAGATCTAACTAAGAACTATGTTCTACAACTTAAGATCTTGATTTCATAAGTTATCTTCAAGTTTGTAACTTAAATATTAGTTTTAAAGTTCATGTAAGTGTTAGATCTAAGACCTTGATGTAACTTTGGTTCATCAAACTTCATACAACTCTTAAGTGAGTTGTGCTACATGTCTTGGACTTGCACAAGTGTTATGATGGTGAAACCTTGGTTAATATGATGCAAACACATCAAGAGTTGTACACTTGAAGATATATGCATCAAGGATGAGGACCATGATAAGCATCGAGCACCAAGAACCATCGGAACCTACTGACCCTACTATTTTACTGTTACTGTGTCTGACTCGTAAGACCTGGGCTACTGTAATTATGATTTTCAAATAGCTCTGTTCGAGTAGATAACTTTTCATATAGGACTCATCTTAATCCAAGTTACGGTTTAGGATTTATGGCCCTCCGATCGTCACTATGTCCATTTAACGTTGTGCTGAAAATTCTGACCAACTCGCACTTAGACCGTCGCCACGGTCAAACGAAGACGAGTTTGCTTCTGTAATTTTTACCAAAACTAAAGGACTCATATACGGAGCCATGGCCACTGGTCTCACCTTATTTCAGTAGGTATTGAGGCCGTGGTGACTGACCGAACTCAGCCTTTGTTTTAAACTCTTTTCATGAACGAAACATACTTTACACCTTTTGTTTAATGATGAATGATGATGACCCTTAAGACCTTATTTACATACTTTTAAACCTATTCGGATGATTTACTGACTTAGTACTATTTGACTTAGGTTGAGGACCCGTTTGGACAACCTTCATTACTTGCTTACTTTCCGAGTCATACTTTACCGCTACTTTATCATTGTGAGTTATAGCATTCCCTTTTTACTTTAACTTATTTTGGGAACTGAGAATACATGCGGATTTTATGTTTTACATACTAGGCACGAGTACTTAAACTTTATATATGTGTGGGTTATATAACGGCAGAAACATTCCCTTTAGCTCGGTAACGTTTAGTCATTGGTTTTTGAACCGGTGAACGCGAATCTTAGATATGGATCCATAGGGTTTGGCATCCCCACTCGGGCTAGTAGCGCTAGCATTTAACGAGTGTTTAATAATTCGTAAACATACGCACTTGCCAAGTGTACTTTCAGGGGGTATAAACGTTAAGTTAGTTACCAAGTGCCCACGGTTAACATATACTTTATCATACTGTTTTGAAACTCTCTTTGTAGCACGGAAATCTCGTGGCCTACCTTACATACTGTTATACTTAAACTATAGCTCACCAACCTTTGTGTTGATGTTTTTAAGCATGTTTTTCTCAGGTGCTTAAGGTTGCTTCCGCTGTGTACTAGTCTTGCCGTAGACACCCGCTGCTCTAGTGATTATCACCGCATGAACTGTTTATCTTGCATTCAAACTTTAATACATTTGAAACTATGTTTTGTAACGACCTAAGGGTCACATACATTTAGTCATGCTTGCTATTCGTAGAAGCATACTGTTGGTGTAAAACATTTGATGTCGATTATGACGTCACCTTTCTATCGTGAATGCAACTTCTTTTATTACAGCATGTAGTACTTAACCTTGTAATGATCCTGTTGTTGATGATTTGTACACGATGGTTTTGTACGGGCATCACATGTTTGGTCGCGATCGTCGTTTGTTTGTGACGTTATATTCATGCAATTTATTCTAATTATCATACAAACTCAAAAAAACATAAAAGTAGTTATGCCCAAGATTAGGCATACAAACATAATGTAATAATGTTTCGAAAGATCACAAGTAATCATAAAATGAAATAGAGATGGGAAGAATCATGGCTGATCTGGCTGGCGTGGCGGAAGAGAATATGACACGCTCGTGCGGGGTTGTCTTGGGTGTCTAAGGGCTGATTGCCCCTCATCGGTCATCTCCTCGTTGGTAGTGAATTGTTGTGCCAATTCTGCAGTGTTCATCCTTGAAGATACCCTGAACTGAATCTCGTCTGAACGTGCGATCAGTCCTGTGAGTGATGAGATGCTCATGTGAGTCATAGGCCCTGTGTGCCAACCCTGCCCTTCTTGCAGATCTCTTCCCCAATTCAGGTTCATACCCATTCCACCCATACCTTGTGTAACATCCTCAGCCATATACTGACTCGCAGCCTGGTCCCACGCACTTGTCTGAACATTAGCGGATGTATCTCTGTGGGTGCTGACGCGGCCTCTGTGTTATGTTCCCTTGGAGGAGATGGAATGACCGTGCGCTGGTGGTAATGATGCTGAGGCAGAGGAGGTGGTGGTGTGTACTGATGGCTAGGCCCTGCACCTCTAGGGTCTCTGTGAACGAACATTACGGATACTCGTGAGGATACGGGGTAACGTTAAGTTGCCAGTCCGCGTAGTGCGTGAAATGATCTAGGTTCTGAAATATAGCAGCTTCAGCGAACCACCTCTCTCGTCCGGGAAAATCCCCCATATAGTAATGGAACGGCTCAAATCGAGGCCGATCTCCCTGATCTACTGACGAGTGTCTGTGGGTGTCAGTAGGCCTACCCTGCATGGTAGGATCATCCTCATCCCATGGTTCATGTGAACCTCGCCGTCTCCTACCATCACTAGTCCTCGTATCAGGCCTAAATCCCCTAATTCTCACCCCAGGAACTATTCGATCTTCCGAGTCTGGGATTGCTGGATTAGCTGCAACTATCAACTGCTCATCCTCTATTCGAATGTACTGCTAAGTATGCAGTAATCTGTACCCTATCTCTTCTGACTCAGTTGCTATCATATATCCAAATCTCTCAAGACTACCCAAAACATGCATCCGACGAAGGAGTTTGGTGACAATGGCTCCAAAACTGGCACAACTATTCTCGGAGAATTCCTTTCATTATTAAATGCTTGAGCTAGAAGGTGTGTAACTTGCATATTTTGGTTATGAATCATGGCGTGCATTAGGCGCGTATCATTAATGGTGACAGCACCGTTATGTTGGGTTTTTGGGTGAAGAGTTTTGGCAATGAGATGGTGGAGAATGCGATGAACGGGGTTAGTGAAATTTGAGAGCTTTTTACTTGACCTCCAGGCTTCATTATCAGAGGTGTAGGCTCGCCAGAAACCTTGATGATCGATTGGATTCAGGATGGTGTATCCTCTCTTAAACACTGATCAGTTAACGTGTACGCTCTTGTACAGTTCCAAATGGGTTGCGAACTGTGCATGAGTCAGGTGATGCATTTGATTCTAATGGCGGAAATGGATGCATTGATGACTGTTGTATTCTTCCTAGTCAACATTTGCTTCAATTCTCCATGTTGCCATAAACTCTGCATACGGTTCCTGATACACCCCTTCATTGATTTCAAACAGCTTTTGCCATGCGCTGTTTGTTTTTCCGTGTGCGTAAAACTCAAAATCTGTCTCAGCTCATCGGCCCACCCACACTATTCCATTATCTCCCAATTTATGTACTTGTTGGCACCCTTTTGTCTATTTATTCAGTTTCTCATGAATGGTTCGTTATCCGCCGGGTTATCTTGCCCGTGAATGGAGTGGGGCAACTCGTATTCTTCGGGTAGATAATTAGCCATATGCGAGAGTCAAATAATATAGGTTATGTTCCAAAATAATAAGACTTATAATAACACTTAGAAATGAAAAATGCTTATATTTTTTGAAATTTTTTCGAAATGAGGGCTTTAAAAATGGCATTTTCCATATCCTGTAATAGTCAATTACCCATCTTCTATTAGGGGAAGTAATCCTCGCAACCTGATTGGTCCACGTGGCAGCTCCCCTCACACAAATTTAACTGTTCACGCTATTAGATTTTTGTTTTTTTTTTTTCACGTTTTTTTATTTAAATTACTTTTTTCTTATTTTATTTTAGTGACACAAACAGATACGGAGTATTTTTTGATTGAGTTGGCGTAGGGTTTGAGGCGTAAGTCAATAGATATAACTTCACCCCATACCCACTTTTTCCACCTTACCTTAAACCCATACCGTACCCACGTTTCTTCCACTTTTTCTTCTAATCTGACCATCACAACACCCATTTACTTTCTGCAAACAACAATTGAAGCAAATTAGGGTTTCAGGGTTCGCTTGCATCTGTTAAAGCAACGATTGAAGAAGGGGCAAATATTAGGGTTTGAGGCATCGCTATTTTATTAATGGTAATTTTCCTGTCTCATTTCATACCATTGTATTTAATTATTTCACTTCCAATTTATAGGGTTTCATTAGGGTTTCCATCTCTGTCACCATGGGCAACAATAAGAAAGAGCAGCTAGACATGTCCGGGGCATCCTTAACGGCAACTGCCGGTACGTTCAACTTCCACCGTCATTAACTTATAAATAAAAGTACTTTTTCTTACAATAACACTATTTGTATTACTTTTCGTTTATTTTGTAGCGATTAGTGCTGAGGATCGTGCTGGTCTCCTAAACGCCCTCAAGGTTTTTATCATTATTTACATATAATTGCTTTTAATTACAATATGATGATCGATGCTAGTTTAATGATTTCTTAATTTTTTTTTTTTTTTGTACTTTTATGAATGGCTTATTAACAGAATAAGCTTCAAAAGTTAGCCAGCGAACACTCTGATGTACTTGAGAATTTGACTCCGCCAGTTAGGAAAAGAGTTGAGATTTTATGAGACATTCAAGTAAAAGGAGAATTAATTGATTATTATCTGTCTGTTGCAGATTTAAATACACTGGTATTATTGTCATGTATTTTTGAATAATGTATATGTATAGTTATATCTGACTTTTAATGTATGCTTTGAATTGTGATGCTCGGAAGTGATTTTGATGGTTAACGACCATAGAGATAAAAGTCACCCTAAGGGCTATAAATGACAGTGATGGATATCAAGTATTAAATAACTAATAATTTTGCAAAATTTTGCAGCTTGCAACTAGCTCTCTCTTTAAGTTTACTCAAGTTCACTTTTAGTATTATCTCTTCTTCAATTTCTAGAATTTTATACATGTGATTAAAGACAATTGGTGGCTTACGGATGGTAAGATATCTGATAGCTAGTGAACTAGATTCTGCTGTTGGTTATGCTTTGTTAGATCCTACTTGGGCTGCTCAGGACAATACCTCCACCGTTATTGGTAAGTTACAATATGTTTTTTTTGTTAACATATGTTCATAGCATGAATTAGATTTTATGGGCGTCGATTTCATTTCAACAACTAATTTTATGTCATGTGTTTATGATAATAAGAAATGTGGTAGCTTTACTTTATTCGTTCTTTAGTAACCTTCCACAAGAATGGTTGTATAAAACACGTCTCCTTGTGAACCATCTGCGGCCCATACAGTCGATAGCAATGCTGAGAATAGCCTTCCGTATTGTTGGCCCATTGCAACAAGATTAACGAATGCTCACGCTTTGTTCAGCAAGGTAACTTCATGAAACTGAAAAGCTAATAACATGACAAGGATTTATTTATTTGCATCCAAAGGTAAAAGCTTTCTTCTTTTTCCTGATGTAATCTGAATGTTTTTTTCTGATTATTTAGACCCTGGAACTGCTGTTAAACATGATTGAAGGAATGACGGTCTGTGCTACCTATGGAGACGACAACTCGCTTCGGTACTTTGACTCCATCGTTGATGCTGTATGTATCTCAAATCTATGAACTTCGAATTAGGACAAAATACACCTTAATGCCGAGACGTAAAATTAATTCAATTAAAATTGACCTGAGTATAAATTGTGCAACAAGTCTTATAGTTCTATATGCACATGTGAAGTTAATAATTAAGTTCAATTGTACTGTACGATTCAAATTGTTGTTTTATTGATAAATGTGTAGTAGTTCATCTTATTGTAGGCCTAACTACACTTTATTGCTTTGTTATCCCTAGCTAACCATATAATTTTTGTAGTTTGACAGATCATGAATGGTGTTTTTAGTATTATTGAATGAAAACATAAACTATTACATGTTCAACTCATCACTATGTAAAGTTATTAATAAAAGATGATAGTGAGTTTATTTTGTTAACAGATCTATTAGTTGCATTAGTTTATTTGTAAAATTATGCAGGTTTTTTACCTTTTTAGTATCTGTTAAGCCGTTACTCCCGAAAGCAATAAGTTTTGTACTAATATCGATTTCTAAACTCTATTTCTAATTATATTTTGCAGAAATGGGAAAAAAGAGCCCGTGTGATACTAAACGTTGGATGTAGAGTGGCAAGCTTCGGGGGTTACCTTTTCGAGCGTGATGTCGTCACGATGTTGTTTGCACTAAAAGAGGAGCACGAAGCTCAAGTGCAATTTGCACTCGAAAGGGGTATTCCTGCCATTTCAGCTGTCATGGGTACCCAAAGATTGCCGTTTCCCAGTAAGATCTTTGATGTCATTCATTGTGCACGTTGCAGAGTCCCGTCGCACATTGAAGGTGATACTTTTAATCAGTATTTATTCTTTTAATATTTTTTGTTGTGAACTTTTGAGGTTAATAAGTCATAGCAGATGCAATCTGGTAAGTTTTTAAGTTTCAGTTGACTAGAGGTGTCATTTTTGACCTACGTTGATGATGACATCGATGTTTAATATGATTCGTGATATTACAGGAATATGAAACTTGAGGCATGCATGCATAAAATTTTGGTTGAGTTGTTTGACCGTCTTTACGGACTTGGCTTTTGAGTTGTTGATAATTAATTTCATTTGAAACTTGATGTATATAATTTGTTGATTTGTCGGTGTTGTTTGGAATTTTGTTGATGGAATTGATGCCGCACAGGAAACACATCTTGATAGTAGTTAAACGGAAGAACTGAATCTGCAAATGATTCAAGTTAACATTAATATTAGTATGGACAAATTATACCCATCTTATGATTTGATTCAAGGTATTGTGAGGGATGCATGTTGATTTTACTAAAAGATCCAACCACGAGTTTCACTTAGATTACATGTACAAATAAGCAAAACACATTCTTACATTGTATTTGTTTCTTATATATTCAATCAATTTATTTATACTAATGTGTAATCTTTCATAACTATGTAGTGTCACAACGGAACCTACTGATGTTCCTTCTCAATGAGCTCAAATCACTAAAGTTCCTGCTGCAAATTATGACTTTTGTGCTAATTTGTTGATCCAAACGTATATAATGTTATTATTACGTATCAACTAACTATTGATTGTAGTCATTGATTTAATTACTTTAATAACTTTTTTTTGTGTGTGATTAATTTTAGCGGTGGAGCTTACTGGAAAGGTTCTTGGGAATGTAATCTAAGTGTGAAATTAATGCTCAGGTAAATTGGTTGCTTCGATGATGTCATTGTTTATTTGTTAAATTATCTTTGAAACTAAAATATCCCGCTACGAAAGATGATGACCATCTTGATGCCCATGAGTTTGTCAATTTGGTTACTCCTCTTTGCACATGGTACTCAACATCTTCCCAGGTACATTGCATCTCAGGTATGCTTTTACTAATTATGTTTTTATGTTGTCTATGTTCCCCATTTTGTATTGTATTATGGATAAACAATTTTGATCTAGAACTGTTTTGAATGAACTTTATTACAAAAGTTTGATATCTTTTGATTTAATTATTTTTCTTTTGATTTTGTTGTTTGTTTGATTACTACCTGTTGTTAACTGTTTTTAAATTCACGTGTGGCTATATCAGCATAAAGTTGATGCTTATTTGGATGGCGGTAGTGTTGTCGTTGATGGTGCTTGGAAATAACAACGTTATGCAAATCGCCTGTTCTCCTTGAATCCGAAGGTAAAGGCATGTAATTTGCTTCTTTCCGTGCATTGCATTTTTAGGTTAATAGATATATATCATGTTGGTTTTTTTATGTTTACTTTCAAGTAGTTTAAATGTGGTGGTGATGAACGGGAATTTAGATGCGGTGATGATGAACGACAATTTAGCCAAACAAAATAAATTAGTGTTTGTTGTTACCGGTTGCTTATGTTCGATCCACCTTCTTTTAATAGTGTGTAATATAGGTTTTTTCCTTTCTAAAAACCTTTATATTTAAGGTTTTTATTTTTGTGTTGTATTTAGTCCACCTACAATTGTCAGCGCATCCTCTTTATTCTCAGGTTTTCACTATAATTATTTTAATCGAATACTATCAAATTCAATGGTGATTTCAGCATTGTTTATCAGTTTGTTAAGCAACCTAAATCAAAATTTACTTTTGGTTTCCAATTTCATAAAAAAGGAGGCCTGGTTAGCTAAAAAGGTACTATTAATCAACGGTTTTTTTTTTCGCAACACAGGTAACCCGCAAGAATTACTTCTAACGAACAACGGGTTTTTTTCCTGTTTTTTTAGCATGTACAGAAGTAGACTCCACCAACTGTCCAGTTACAGAAGCAGGAGCAAACAAAGAAAGGAGAACCAGAAGAAGGGAGTTCAAAGAAGACAGCTAAGCGAACTTTATTCCCCGATGACTCCAAGAAAGGTAACACTGGAGCAAAGAGAAAGTGTGGGAGCCTTCAGGCCTGATCGCAGGCGGGGTAGCGGGCACAATCAGCAATTTCTTTTGGTTTAACGACTGGAAGTTTGTAAACCAGGTTACTTGGTGCTGTTTTGCTACTTTAGGATATAAATTATCGTTGTCTGTTAACTTCCTGATCCTTGGTTAAACAATTTGATCTGTAAATTATGGTATTTATGTATTGGTGTATTTCTGCAAATTTCCATTAGGAAATGCAGTCTTTTAAGTGAATATGCTAAGTCAGGTACTTTAAGCATGTCTGTATAATTAGTTGCATTCTGTTTATTGTCTTTATGGTCAGTATTTTCACATATATTTACTGCTTCTAACGAATACCTATAACGTGCGAGGGTAAATTTTGAAGCACTTTAAACTTTTCAAATCGTTAGATTTATCAAATTTCTATCATATATGTCTAGACGCGTAGCGCGTACCTTCAATCTTGTTATGGCCAAAATCACCACAAACAATATCTAAACTTACTATAAACTTATTTTTAAGCAAAATTCAAAGCATACTCGTGATTGCAACAAATAATGCTAAAAATAATAATTATAGTGAGTTAGTCGTAATAAGCAATTTTGAGCAAAATGAGATGATTTTTAAGCATACAATGATTCTAATAACAATTTTTAATTACTTTAAATATTTTTAAACATCAAACTTTGCCTATAACGTCCTTAAGTCAAGGTTTAAGACCATTTTTATCAAAAAGTATTCATTTTGTTTAAAACGTACAAAATAAGAAAAATAAAAAGTAGGCTCCAATTTCTTTTGCAAGTCAATGATATCTATTTCCAAGTAATCCTAAGTTTTAAAAACGCTTTAACTATAGGAAAAACTCTAAGCCTAATTTTGTATAGTTTTATCAAAATTCAAATTTCAACCAAACAATCCTAAATTGTTCCAAAATTAGTTTCTAAGCACTCTAGATGAATCACTAAGCCTACATGAGCTAGCAAAACATCAAATTACCAAAAATTTCACCAATTTCTAGTCAAAAACCTAAACTAACGAATCAAAAGCTGAAAGTGAACCAAAATGCCTCAATCGAACCTAAAAACTAACACATATCAATCACATTGTCTAATTAAGCATATAGGAATTCAAAATTTGGCATAAAACACAATTTTTCTCAAAAGTCAAAAATTTGACTTCGAGTAAAAACTCAATTTTTAACCGTGAAAGAGTACATTTTATGAGAAATTGAAGATGGAAACGTGTTTAGGAGGTACGAGAGACGCGAATTAGAGCTTGGAATCGTTAAATTTGGTCAAGATTCGATGATGGTGAGTGGTGCTTGGAGCCGTCGGTCGAAGAACACGGGAAGGAGGAGAAGAAAAAGAAAAAGGAGAGAAAAGAAGAAGAGGAGGAAAGAAAATCAAGAAGAAAAATGGGCCCGTGTGGCTCACGGGCTTATTTTCCCGACCCGACTCGTGAATTTTATATTTTTAAAATTTTAAAATTTTCACTAGGTTAACGAAAGATAAATAAAATTTTGCTTCGGATCTTAATCCGGTTATTTTTACTAATTAAACTAAAAATTAAAAGAAAAGACAAATGGACGGAGTAAAATTAAAAAAAATTATATTTTATTAATAACATAAATTACACAGATTCCACAACTAAGTTCCAGAAATGACACGGAAAAAAAAGATAAATTCAAAGCTTCTTTGACCATCCAGAGTAAATCAGCGGAGTGTACTGAAAATATTTCAACATCACTTAACATTTTACGTTCACGCTTTTGTAAACCTCAGATGTCGTCTATAAGTTTAACCAAAGCCCTTATAACTTTTTTAATGTTTGAAATTCCATCCCTAGGCCCAATATCTCGATAATTAAGTTCTAAAAGAAGTTTTGACACGGTGTCTTGAAATAAAAGATCTTCCACGCAGTTAGGATCACCGATAGTAAATTTAAGGTTTTCAGATATTTCTCGAATGATCTTTCTTTGCGGAGTTGTAAATGGAAATTTTAACATAGTGAGGATTTGCACGAGTTCAGAATATATTTCCTTTCTTTTTGCGAAGAATTTCTGATGTATTCTTTCCTCAGTTGAATCCTGAAAAACTTCGATTAATCGTTTGATGAGAAATGAGGCTGGATCAAAGTAGAAGAAATCTCGATCTCCGTATTTTGAAATAAGGTTAGTTTTTTGCTTTCAATCCAAAATTCTAATTCAGAAATCATTGCGGCTACATAACAGTTGATATGAATTTGAGAAAATTCCTTATTAGTGATATGAGGAAGAAAACTGACGAATGACTCTAAATCAAATTTGAAGTCAATTTCTGCATCCCGGTACTTAACAAAAATATTATCTCCACATTCTTTTAACAGTTTGTGAAGAGAGCGAACTTGATCACTGTAACGACCCGGAAATTTCCGACCAAATTTAAACCTTAATCTTTATATGTTTCCGACACGATAAACAAAATCTGTAATGTTGAGTCTAGAAAGTTTGAAATCTATATTCGGATAATTAAATTACCTTTTGACCATGCCTGATGATTCACGAACATTGGTGTGTAAAAAAAAAAATGTAAAGATATATATATATATTTATATATATATAATTTATAAATTTTATTATATATGATAATATTACATAATTAATAGATTGTAATATTAATAAATTACAAGTTTAATTATAGTTATTATATTACTATAACTATTAGTATTAGTAGCATTAAAAAAAAAAAGTATAAATTTATTTAGTATTATTAAATGTATTATTATTAACTTGATTACTAAAATCATCATGATATTTAAAATTTTTATCCTTCTTAGTATAATTATGATATTAATGTTATTAATATTATTATTATTATTATTATTTTTATAGTTACTATCATCATTATTAAACTTAGCTTTACATTAAAATTTTCATTTTAATTTATTATCAGTATTTTCTTTATTACTTTTATTTATTTTGATATTATTATCATTATTAACATTAATATTATTAATATTATTATTAATTATTAATATAATTACTAAATTATAATATATCTATATTGTAAAGAAATAAATAAATAAATATAGATTACCTGTATTTAGGCATATCATATATCTGTCAAGTTCGCTTTTATGGGATCTGTTTGGCTCGTGAACCAGGGGCGACTTTTCTCCATATTTATAAACCGATCGATTCATATCCACATATAACAGATTTTATGTTATCTGATTTTGTTATTTATTCTCTGTTCTATCTTCTTGTTCGTTACCTCTGTCGCCATAGTTTTATCACTATAATTTGAATGCAATTTGTTTTACAAAAACTAATGAAACAGAGTTGTTAAGGATCATTCGGTGAAACATTCTGTAAGTTTTCAAGTTGTAATTTTTCAGTTTGATTATTAATTCGTCAGTTAAAGATTTTCAAATAAAAATTCAAACTAGTGTTCTAAAATCAAATTGAGATTACAGGTATTATTTTCGCTGAAATCAATGAGTCATATAGCTTCCATGAATCAATTGAAACATACTTCGTGTTATAATCGTTGTTTAAAACACTTTCAAAAACTGAAAATCAAATTTTTTTAAAAAAAAAAATTGCGACAGCAGGTCTCTGTCTTTTTATTTTTTTTTTATTTTTTCGAGTTAGTTAAATTAAAACACGTATATAGGTAGGTTATCTGTTTCTGTTACAAGATAAAACAAGCAAATTGGTGTCTTGGATGTTTTATAGTCGAATTGGTTGGAGAAGAAGAGATAGGGAGGGAGTTAATTCCGAGTTATAAGAATAAAATGGGAAATATCAAACAGAAAAACATATTGGATCGGATGGTTAGGGTGTAGGTGAATGAACGGGAGGTCACGGGTTCGAGCCCGGCTTCGGGTATATCTTTTTAGAAAGACTTTTTAAGGTAGCTTCCAAAACCAAAAACTAATATTATTATTATTATTGTTATAATGAATATCATTAGAATTTTTAATATTATTATTAATAGGTTTTGATTAATATTATTATTATTATTATTAGTATTATTATTATAATTAAGATTATATTTTTCATTATTATTTTAAATAAACATTATTAAGTAATATTATTATTTATAATATTATGATTATTAAATATTAACAATGTGTTTATCATTAATAGTAATATCATTTAAGTCTTGTTATCATTATTATTATTTTGATTATGATTAAGAATATTGTTATTATAATTATTAAGATCTTAGTAAATATACTCACTACTAATTTTGTTATTAATAAGTATTGTTATCAAAATTTTATTACCTTTATTATTAAACTTATAGTTTATTTAAAAACTACTAATAATATTAAAAGTATCATTACTTTTAACTTGTTATTTTATTAAAACTATTAATGCTATCATTATTTTTTTTTTTACTAATACTATTAAAATTATTTTTATTATACTTGTTTTAAGTACTATTATAACTGGTACTTTGCAAATAAAAGAGTAAGATATAATATAAGTATATTTTATTATTAAACGAGGTTATAAGACTTCCATTATATGTGTTAATAGTTATACAAATGATATAGGTTCGTGAATCGAAGGCCAACCTTGCACATATTAAATGATGTTATATGTATTTTTACTACAAAATACATTAGGTGAGTATATAGTCCCCTTTTAAACTTTAAATATTTTTGGGCTGAGAATACATGCGCTATTTTTATAAATGATTTACGTTATGGACACAAGTGACTAAAATTACGTTCTACATGGGTTTGAATCAAAAATCCCCTAGCTTGGTAACTTTAACTATTGGTTTATGAACTGGTAGGCGCGAATCCTAAAGATAGATCTATCGGGTTTTACACCCCCACCCAGATGTTGTTCTAGTCACTACTAAACTAGAAGAACGGGTGTTTAGTACTTCGAGGTTAACGGAACGCACTTGATTCGGTGCACATATTATTATAACTCAGGGGTACACACTCTTGTTAAGGCTAGTTACCGGGTGCCCACTGCTTGGAATGCTTTTCATACACTTGCGAGTGTATTATGTTTATGAATATGAAATCTTGTGGTCCATAGTTATAACGCTGCTATCATCAAACCTATATATCTCACCAACTTTATGTTGACATTTTAAAGCATGTTATTCTCAGGTACGAATTAAGTCTTCCGCTGTGCATTGGCTCGTGTTAAGAACATTATTTGGAGTCGATCATCGCAATGGAACCAGATGTTGTTGATTTCGTCCAGGGGGATAAGGACGGGTCCTGACAGATGGTATCAGAGCATTGGTCTTAGTGAACCAGGTCTTGCATTAGTGTGTCTGACTAGTAGTTGTTAGAATACATTAATGAGTCTGGACTTTGACCGTGTCTATATGTCAAAAGTTTTGCTTATCATATTTAGTCGGAAATCATCTACTTATCATCCTTAGGAATTGCCTGCTTAGTATTCTTAAGTCTAGACACGTCTTACTGCATTTAGTGCATCGATAGTGTATAGACAAAATTCGTATCCTAGCGTATCTGTTGCTTTAGACATTGCCTGACGAATTTCAAAGATTCTCCGCAAATCACGGGATTTTGAGTATTATAAATACATATGTAAGTTATGTATTGAAGAATATCAAACCCAACTCCTATAATTTATCCCAAACCAAAAATTCATTCCCCGACTATACAAGATGAACTCCGCGTCCAGTTCGAATTCCTCCGACTCCGACAGCTACGCTGATATGGATTTTCATTCGGGCCTCGAAGGCAGCGTCACTGGAATGGATCAACCAATTTCCCATCATCTATTATGGATGAATTGGGGGTGGGTTCGTAGTGTACGAAATTATTGGAGACAAGAAGAAGGTGATCCCTTTCACCCACCGAATTGCTCTATTGACGACGAACCTGAAGCACTTACCGGCGAACCTGTTCGAGAAACCATTTTCTCTCTCATTTCTCGAGTATCTCGTCACGATTATATCCTATCCCATATTTCGGATCTTGTTCATTCGCTCACCCCAACCGCCAATCATCCTGGTGTACTAGCAGAAATTAACGAACTTCGCGCTCGTGTGACGGCTTTGGAGAACACGGTGCGAAGGTTACAAACATCAGCAGCAGCACCAGCAGCATAATCTGTATCATCATCAACGCCGACAATACTCTTAACACCCAACCACAATCACGTCGTAAATCTCAACATCACGATCTGTATCACGGATATCAACATCACACGCCTCAATATCATCATCTGTACTTCAAGTATAATCCTCATTCTATATATCATTTTACATCGATTACCTTCGCTTTATGTAACGTTCTACCTCATATATCTTCGTTCGACATGGTGATTATGAAATCTCTAATGTTTTAGAGATCATGTAATCCAGTATTAATGATAAATCAAATGAGTTTAATATCTTATTGACTCATTAAATCTATGATTACATCCGATGTTATATATTATCATAAAGATTGTAATTAAAAATTCTTTCGTACAAACTGTTAATGATGAAAATATTTTAACGGGTGGGTAGTACCCTAGGAATATTTAGATCTTACATTAAAAAGTTACATTGTACATTCTTCGAATCTGATTCAACGGTCATTTACTATTCTATTTACAACCACCGATATACAAATCCGTTCATCACAGAATAACTATTTCCATTCAAATTTCATATTTGGATTTTTACCTATCCGAATCCAACAAGTGGCATAACGAAGAAAACATTGGACAAAAATAAAAAGTGTTAGAAACAAACGAATTAATTAATTGGAATTGTGATAGGATTTCACGCTAACTGTTCTGGCTAACTGTTCCCAGCTAACTGATTAACATTTAATTTATCGCAATTTACATTCTCGCAATTTTATTTATCGTCATTTAATTTCTGTTATTTACTTTTACGCACTATAAATAACGGGACACGTATGCAAGGTTTCAACTTATCATATCGACCCATCTATATATATATTTCGGAACAACCGTAGACACTCTATATGTGAAGGTGGGAGTTGGCTATACAGGGTCGGAGTTGATTCCAAAATATATATATACTTTGAGTTGTGATCGACACCGAGACCGGTACACGGGTCACGATACGTATTATTTAATTCGAATATTATATATTAAATTATATATGAATCATTGAACCATCGGACTGCTAACTTTGGACAATTAAAATGAATTAAATTAAAATATTGATTATAACATATGAAACTAAATAATTCTTCAAGCTTGCCACTTGATTTCATCTTAAACCTCATTTGTATCTCGACAATTACAATGCGTGTTCAAATCTTTCATGATTCTTGAAAACCCCTCAATCGAAAGGATGAACCAACCGCGTTTCATCTACGGAAGAAAAGACTTATGCTCTTGTAAGACTCTCGAAGACTGAGTCAACGTTTAACACGCAGCAGTGTTAATTTCTTTAGTGTTATTATTACCCAAAATAACTTTGCAATCCCTTTTCAAATTAGCCAATTTTGTCACAGCTCCAGCAAGTTAACCTCGACTTCTCAGAAAGGTTAGTTTCGATATATATACACGTTATTCTTTCGCTGTCGTTACCGGAGAATCTTTTATATTCCATCATCAGCGTTTAACCATCTAAAAACACAATTCTCCTGAAACCACCTCAGTTTGATAACCGATGACCCAGATCCGTTAACTTTGAAGAATGCTGACGAAGCAGCATGTTGTAGATGGTCTTAATAGCCAAAAGTTGATGATAAAGAACGGAGTATTGGAAACACTCAATAGAAAATTTAGTATCAAAAAGCGGATTATGCGAAACTATGAAGTAAGCCGTGGACAAATCACAAAGAATAAGTTTGACTTCAAAGAATTTAAAAGATTCAGTGCCTGCTGAAATCCTTAGTAAATACCCTACTCCTTACTCTAAAACCTTTGCTGACACTATTCTTCATCATCATCCTTCGGCATTAGAAGTTCCAAGATATTATCATATCTTTCATTATAAATATCCTCAATGTTTCTGAAGATATTTTTATAACTATTCTTATCGGAAATTATCTATCTTCTCGCGCTATCTGTATCACATCATAAAAGAAACTGTGTTAGTTTCTAAATTCTGAAACCTCCGAATTTAAAATATGAATGTTTTGAAGCAGTGTTAGGAACTGATGCATGAATTAGTATAATATAATGAAACTTGATCAACTTCATTATATTACAGTAAGTTATGTTAAGTTTCTAATGGAATGTGATGATTCACAGTACCATCATCATGTGCCATGTTACACGACTCTTATATTCTATCCAATCTCCAAACATATCAAGAACATATCATCTTGATAGTTCTATCTTTCTGGATATTCTGGTAATCTGACAAATCAAAATCGTGCTATTATCATTTCTTTCTAAGAGCATTAGCTATGTTCATTCCAAATTTCATACCTACGAATTCCGAACCCTTACTCGCTTGACTCGAGAACGGGAAGATATAAAACCCAACAACCACCCAGAATTTACAAACCGTATATATCAATGCAGATAGCAATATAGAGACACGGGAGAATTAGAAACACTATAAACACAAGAGTATAGCAGAAGTAAATAGATTCTTCTGGTGGTAGATGAAAAAGAAGAACGACAGATGTGAAAATTAAGAGTATATCAAGAATCAGAATGGGATGGAGCATATTGACGAATGTTTAAAGTAAGAAAGTAGGAGAAAAAGTAGAAGATGTGGGATATGGAAATAAGGAAACGAAGGGGGTAGATTTATAGTGAAATATCCGACAGAGAAATCGAAACATATTGCCGCATTAAATCAAAGAAAATCCTGAAATTTTTTTTTAAATCGCCGAAGAACCAAATCTTATTACATAAGATTTTCTTTAAATCCCTTAAATCCCGGAAATCAATCCTAACCACGTTATCGGTTCAAACAATTCCATATTACTCATTTCACTCGTTTGTGATAGCTTCACTCGAACGCTTCACATGATCGAATCATTTTATCTATATCTATCAATAATGATAAAACTCCGTTATTACCTCATGATTGTCATGAAAACACTCCTATTGTTAGTTATGATAACCTCTATCAAATTTCGGGGACGAAATTTATTTAACGGGTGGGTACTGTAACGACCCGGAAATTTCCGACCAAATTTAAACCTTAATCTTTATATGTTTCCGACACGATAAGCAAAATCTGTAATGTTGAGTCTAGAAAGTTTGAAATCTATATTCGGATAATTAAATTACCTTTTGACCATGCCTGATGATTCACGAACATTGGTGTGTAAAAAAAAAAAATGTAAAGATATATATATATTTATATATATATAATTTATAAATTTTATTATATATGATAATATTACATAATTAATAGATTGTAATATTAATAAATTACAAGTTTAATTATAGTTATTATATTACTATAACTATTAGTATTAGTAGCATTAAAAAAAAGTATAAATTTATTTAGTATTATTAAATGTATTATTATTAACTTGATTACTAAAATCATCATGATATTTAAAATTTTTATCCTTCTTAGTATAATTATGATATTAATGTTATTAATATTATTATTATTATTATTATTATTTTTATAGTTACTATCATCATTATTAAACTTAGCTTTACATTAAAATTTTCATTTTAATTTATTATCAGTATTTTCTTTATTACTTTTATTTATTTTGATATTATTATCATTATTAACATTAATATTATTAATATTATTATTAATTATTAATATAATTACTAAATTATAATATATCTATATTGTAAAGAAATAAATAAATAAATATAGATTACCTGTATTTAGGCATATCATATATCTGTCAAGTTCGCTTTTATGGGATCTGTTTGGCTCGTGAACCAGGGGCGACTTTTCTCCATATTTATAAATCGATCGATTCATATCCACATATAACAGATTTTATGTTATCTGATTTTGTTATTTATTCTCTGTTCTATCTTCTTGTTCGTTACCTCTGTCGCCATAGTTTTATCACTATAATTTGAATGCAATTTGTTTTACAAAAACTAATGAAACAGAGTTGTTAAGGATCATTCGGTGAAACATTCTGTAAGTTTTCAAGTTGTAATTTTTCAGTTTGATTATTAATTCGTCAGTTAAAGATTTTCAAATAAAAATTCAAACTAGTGTTCTAAAATCAAATTGAGATTACAGGTATTATTTTCGCTGAAATCAATGAGTCATATAGCTTCCATGAATCAATTGAAACATACTTCGTGTTATAATCGTTGTTTAAAACACTTTCAAAAACTGAAAATCAAATTTTTTTTAAAAAAAAAATTGCGACAGCAGGTCTCTGTCTTTTTATTTTTTTTTTTTTTTTTCGAGTTAGTTAAATTAAAACACGTATATAGGTAGGTTATCTGTTTCTGTTACAAGATAAAACAAGCAAATTGGTGTCTTGGATGTTTTATAGTCGAATTGGTTGGAGAAGAAGAGATAGGGAGGGAGTTAATTCCGAGTTATAAGAATAAAATGGGAAATATCAAACAGAAAAACATATTGGATCGGATGGTTAGGGTGTAGGTGAATGAACGGGAGGTCACGGGTTCGAGCCCGGCTTCGGGTATATCTTTTTAGAAAGACTTTTTAAGGTAGCTTCCAAAACCAAAAACTAATATTATTATTATTATTGTTATAATGAATATCATTAGAATTTTTAATATTATTATTAATAGGTTTTGATTAATAATATTATTATTATTAGTATTATTATTATAATTAAGATTATATTTTTCATTATTATTTTAAATAAACATTATTAAGTAATATTATTATTTATAATATTATTATTATTAAATATTAACAATGTGTTTATCATTAATAGTAATATCATTTAAGTCTTGTTATCATTATTATTATTTTGATTATGATTAAGAATATTGTTATTATAATTATTAAGATCTTAGTAAATATACTCACTACTAATTTTGTTATTAATAAGTATTGTTATCAAAATTTTATTACCTTTATTATTAAACTTATAGTTTATTTAAAAACTACTAATAATATTAAAAGTATCATTACTTTTAACTTGTTATTTTATTAAAACTATTAATGCTATCATTATTTTTTTTTTACTAATACTATTAAAATTATTTTTATTATACTTGTTTTAAGTACTATTATAACTAGTACTTTGCAAATAAAAGAGTAAGATATAATATAAGTATATTTTATTATTAAACGAGGTTATAAGACTTCCATTATATGTGTTAATAGTTATACAAATGATATAGGTTCGTGAATCGAAGGCCAACCTTGCACATATTAAATGATGTTATATGTATTTTTACTACAAAATACATTAGGTGAGTATATAGTCCCCTTTTAAACTTTAAATATTTTTGGGCTGAGAATACATGCGCTATTTTTATAAATGATTTACGTTATGGACACAAGTGACTAAAATTACGTTCTACATGGGTTTGAATCAAAAATCCCCTAGCTTGGTAACTTTAACTATTGGTTTATGAACTGGTAGGCGCGAATCCTAAAGATAGATCTATCGGGTTTTACACCCCCACCCAGATGTTGTTCTAGTCACTACTAAACTAGAAGAACGGGTGTTTAGTACTTCGAGGTTAACGGAACGCACTTGATTCGGTGCACATATTATTATAACTCAGGGGTACACACTCTTGTTAAGGCTAGTTACCGGGTGCCCACTGCTTGGAATGCTTTTCATACACTTGCGAGTGTATTATGTTTATGAATATGAAATCTTGTGGTCCATAGTTATAACGCTGCTATCATCAAACCTATATATCTCACCAACTTTATGTTGACATTTTAAAGCATGTTATTCTCAGGTACGAATTAAGTCTTCCGCTGTGCATTGGCTCGTGTTAAGAACATTATTTGGAGTCGATCATCGCAATGGAACCAGATGTTGTTGATTTCGTCCAGGGGGATAAGGACGGGTCCTGACAATCACGCAGCTCTTTTAACAGATTTATTTGAAATGTTGAGAACGGGAAGTCTGAGGAATAGAGGTGCCTAACGAATTCTCTATAGACGTCTAACCTTCTGCTAGGATTTAATAACCGGAGCTTTTGACTTATCAATGTGTCATTTCGTTTGTGGATTAAATTCAAACAAGTCTGGATATTTGAAAATAGTCGGGTATTCTTCCCATATTTCATCTTCCATAATGAGGAGTTCATTTAGACTGAGCCTCCCTTTTGGATCGTGAAGAAGGTCGAATCCTGGTTCATTTGAGTAAAACTTATTCAAAAGCAATGAAATCTCTAAGTCGGATGAAGTTATCCGGCTTCTTGGACTACAAGGATCAAGAATATGATTCTTGATGAGATTCATCAGGGTTTAGATTTGTTTTGGTTTTATAAAGAAAAACTTCTCCGATTTCCGAAGTTGTGGGAGAGCAATTGCATTTCGCACTTTTTTCGTAATCGGTTAAGTTTGAACTGGAATCTACAGAAATTAATACCATAATTAATATTTTGTTTTTACAGTTTAAAAAAAAGGGTTTACTATAATGGCTACTTTAAATCCTATACCGACAAACTCCCTGTTTGTTAAGCATGCGTGTTCCTTATCAATTTATCTTTGAAACAAGTGGCCAGACTGACAACGGAGAGGCAGGATCCTTTTGGTTCCAAAATAATCGGAGACTGTTCGGAAAATCCAACAACTAAGTCCGTATTAATTGTCTTTCTTAGACACCACTCAAGAATCTTAGATATCTTGACCGAATCAACGATTATCTTAACAAACAGAAAATTCGCTCCCCGGCAACGACGCCAAAAACTTCGTTACTACTTATGATATGGCCAAAACAGACGGTTTAATTTATGCGGTGTCGTTAGGTCGCAATACGTCATAATTAGCTACCAAAAGAGAGTAATGGTCTTTTATTTATATTTAGTTGGGGTTTCCTAGCTATATAACTCACCAACTTGTCTTCCTTTAAACGAGTAAGTGGTAAATATAACTCAGGTTCGTATTTTTGTATGTTTGCTCAATAACGTGGGACACAAGTGTCTAAATAGTTAACCCTAGTTGACAAGTGGTGATGAATTAAGATTAACTACTAATACTATAAAGATAAAGATGGATAGGTATGAAGAATAGAATCCTGATGGAGAACTATCACAAGAGTTTAACTTTCTAGAATAAACACTAAACCTCAATCAATTGGGCTATGAACCTAACTGATTTATCACTAAGAGTTTAGGCCTTGAAGATTCTGGCTAAGACGTATATCCCTAATCCCAACATTAACCTTAGAGGGTTTAAACAACCTTATGGATAGAATCCTAGGTACATGAACAAAGTGGTATATCCCTAAAGAAAAGTCTCAGCTTTTCTTAATCCTAGTTGGTCTAACTAAAGTAATATTCCACCACTTAATACTAAGCTATGCCTTAACATTAACAGATGTGCAATCTTAGATATTCTAAGGTACTGCTAATTGGATTAGAAGTCTCTCCTTTGCGATCATTTATTCAACCCCGGATTATCTTACAATATTTCAAGAACGTTGCTTCTGACGCGAATCATGCTTCTGAGCAAGCAAGTGTTCACTGAACTCTATATTGCCTACTCTAATCACAACCTAAATTGGCAGCTCTTCTTTGACGAATAAATGATTATTCGTACGTAGGTACTATATCCCTATTGTGACATTAAGCACACATAACTACTTACCTGTATCCTAGGGTTGATCAAGTCCTAATACTAGGTTATAGCCACGTGAATAAGCAGAAAGGGTGATTCGTAAATTAAGCTTCTAAACCATCAAGGTTTTAGCATAACAATAGCATAAGTTTCAGATAAAGTATTTAACACGTAATAAACATTTGCAACGAATAGATAAGCATGCAAGATGAAAGCAACTTAAAGTAACAAGATAACTTAATTAAATTAAGGAAATCGTTCACCGTTTACAGACGAGATCCGGATCATTACAAGTGCTGACATCATATAGACCGCTCCTATTACAATCTTCGGCGTTCGCCTCCGGGTACTTAATTTCCGGCTCGGAAGTGAGAAGGAATTGAAAGCTCTAGTGAGATAAAGTGTATTGTAGTGAGGGAGTGAAGAGAGGTGTGTTGAAAATGGATGACAAAAAGCCTTTAAATAGAAGTGAAAATGGCCTACGAACGGCTGGCAAGCCGTTTGGCAGGCCGTTTGGTCAGGCCATTTGCCAGGCCAGCCCGTTTGCTGTGCCCGTTTGCTTGGGCCGTGTGGAAGGCCGTTTGCCATACTGGCAAGCCGTTTGGCAATCCGTTTGGCAGGCCGTTTGGCTTGCTGATTTGCTGGATTGTAACTTGATTTCTTGTCTTTCACCGTTTTCGCTCTAGAATCTTCGTTTTAGCTCTGATTCTCTTGATTCTTTTTGCATTGTCTTCGTAATCACTTTATCTACAAATTTAACCGAAAAAGCGATTATTTTGCCGACAAAGTTTTGAACTTTATGTTTTTGGGACTCAATATCGGCGGTAAAAACGTGACTTTTTAGCCGATATCATCGCCTTACATATGATTAAGCATTAATCTCTTTTGTGTCATCATCAAAACAAAGTGATTAACTTTAAATATTATAATTTAATTCTTAACCAACACATTATATCGCATTAAATTACACCATGTCTTTATGCTTACATAGTATACTTATTTATTTTATACTGCATATTATACCTACATGCTTTATACCTTATTTGTCTTTATGCCTTAGACATGCTTCATACCTACATGAAAGCATAAGTGTTACGATTATAGGGCAATCCTAAGTGCTTTAAAGTCTAAGGCAGGAAAGGTTATAGTTTCCTAGATTGCTAAGGCACCCTAGCTAGCAAATAAGGCACACATAAAGATGCAATCCTGGTTCTCTATAACAGCCTGGTTTGCTCTGATACCAATCTATCACACCTCCAGTTAGGGCCTGGGAGAAATGTGACTTAATACCAAACAAACCAACATATTATAATAAACGAGAACAATACTAAATGATAAAATTATCTTTATTGAGAGCACGCAGCGGAAAATGAAATGTCGTTACAATGATGGAAGTAACAATAATGTAAATGTTCAAATGCAAAAGTAAATAATGCGATATCTCTTGATCCTATGTCCAACTAGCATCACATAAGCAGTAAGAAAGAAAGCTTGAATCAAACAGCACCTGAGACAAAACATGCTAAAGTGTCAACCAAAAAGGTTGAGTGAAGTTCATAGGTTTAACAAATAAGTTTGACCGTTGTTTTAGACCACAAAATTTAGTTTATAAAGTTGTTCTCCCGCAGGATCAAAAAGTTATGTCAAAGCGTGATATTTAGACTAAACGTTCAAGTTTGCCCCAAGACAAGTTGTAGTTTATACTTGTCGGTTTAATTTCATTATTAGGTAATACAAAGACTTAGTCAAATGTATCGGGGATGTTACTCCCAATAGGCCTACCCCCAATAATTAAGCATGCATTCAACGAGAAATTAAAAATATCACTGTAAGGACTTAATCGAACATAGCCGGGTATAGCATAGTTTAACAGTTTGGTACTTGTGTCTAAATTGTAAAATGTAAAAACAGCATGTGTCTTACCCCAAGTAAAAGTAAATAAGTTGTGCACAAAGTAAAGTGAGGCTATGAAGTTCACCTTAGAGAGATGTGGTTATTCCTCGAAATAGAAAGTTGGATGAGTGAGTAGAAAAGTCAACCTATTGACATTTAAGAGTAGTAAGTGTTTTTGCCCAAGTTTAAGTAGATGTTTAAATATGATAGTATTGTAAGTATAGTTCGTTTTTACTAAGTTTCCTTTCCTAGTAAGTTTCTATTTTTAGAAAGCTTCCACTTTTAGTAGGTTCTTTATTTTAGTAAGTTTCTATAACTAGAAAGTTTCTACTTTAATAATGTTTTCCATTTTAGGATACTCTCCGTATTAGATAAGCTTCCAATCACCCATTTCCCTTCGAATGGCCATTTCAGGTCTAGGGGCTTGAGCTATAGGATCCTTTAAATTGGAAATCCAAACCCTTCCGCCTAGAGTTTCGTAGAAACCATTCGTCAAGAAAGTTCGAAGATCTATACATCTCTAATACATATCCCAAAATGTTTTTATGTGTTATAATATAAGTAGTAGGTTATAGGTACTAGTAATAGTAATAATGTATACATGTTAATTAATAGTATAGGTAGTATTAGGGTTTCATTAATTAGGGTTAGTTAATTAAAGTAGTAATTAATAACTAGGGTTTAGTAATTAATGTCCCGAGGTTTCATAAATGTCTAGGGTTTAGGTTTAATTAATTAGGGTGTAATAATTAATTAGGTTTAGGGTTTAAGTAATTAGGATTTAGCATATATATATATATATATATATATATATATATATATATATATATATATATATATATATATATATATATATATATATATATATATATATATATATGTATATTTTCGTGTATATATATAAAAAATATTTTTTTACATGTATATATATGTATATGTCGATATCTATGTATACGTATATATATTTATTTTGTTTCCTAAATTAACCATAAACAAATCTTTCATGTAATAACCTAGGGTTTTAAGATCAAACTTTCATTTTCCCTTTTTTTTTTCTCTTGGTCGACATACATATACATACAAATATATATATTTTTTTCCTTCATGTATATATAGATATAGGTGTGTTTATGTATATACTTATGAATAAACAAGTGTTTATTATGAATATGAATTAACAAAGATCAAAGTTTATGTAAATAGTTTAGGGTTTATGTTAAACCTTTGAAGATTCAAGATGACTAACAGAGAAGTGTTGAACACGATGAAGATTGAAGATCAAAGCCTTGAAAAACTTGAAGAATTCCTTGAAGATTCTTGAAAAACACGAAGAACGCGAAGAACACTTGAAGATCACTTGGAAATCCTTGAAGATTTCGATGGTGATGATGGTGTTGGGGTTTCGGTTTTGGCCGAAAACAAGAGGGAGGGAGAGAGATTTGAGAGAGAAAATTGTTGTTATGATTTGGTACATTGAAAAGGTTTAGGTTAGGCCTCTATTTATAGGAGTGTTAGGAGGATTCTAGAATTAGGGTTTAATTAGGAATTACTTAGGGAACAAGTTAGCTTGAAGAGGGGGTTAAGGGTTGTTGCTTGGGCCGAAATTTAGAGGGGTAGAAGGGTAATTTTACCTTTTAAAATTCGGCTAGGGTTTATTACGGTTAGGGTTTAACTTTTTCACTTTAGACCTTGCACTTTAATTTAGCTTAAATGGTTCCTTAATTATCCAAGTTTATTTATTTTAAGTACACAAGTTTTAAAGTTATTTATTTATTCACAAAAGTTAATAAGCTCATTATTATTTTTTATCTTTTATTTACTTGTCATTTTCAAAGTTAATTATTATATTTATATAATTCTTAGCGCTTAACAATTATCGATTTAAGTTTAATTTTTAAGGTTAATTATTTTGTTGGGCCTTTAATAAGGAAAAGTATAGAATGGAAAAATGAGAAATATAGAATGGAAAAATGAGGGTCGTTATAGTACCTCCCCGTTATTGAAAACTTCGTCCCGAAGTTTTTAGGTAGATTCCTCGTTTGCATCAGTAGTTGAGAAGAGATGGGGATATTTCCGTTTCATATGGTCTTTGCATTCCCAGGTATATTCGGGGCCTCTACGCGAATTCCAATGGACTTTAACGATAGGTATATTGCTTTTACGCGTTTCTTTGACCTATCCTTCCATGATTTCTATAGGTTCTTCAATGAAGTGCATTTGCTCATCAATGCGGACATCATCCAGAGGAATAACGAGTGTGTCATCAGCAAGACACCTTTTAAGATTTGAGACATGAAACACATCATGTACTTGACTGAGTTCGGTTGGTAGTTCTAATCGGTATGCCACGGGACCGATTCTTCGAGTAATTGTGAAAGGTCCTACATATCGTGGACTGAGTTTACTTCGTTTACCGAAGCGGACAACACCTTTCCAAGGGGATACTTTCAACATGACCTTATCTCCAACTTGGTATTCGATGTCTTTTCGTTTCTTATCGGCATAGCTTTTCTGTCGGCTACGGGCAGTTTCTAAACGTTGCTTAATTTGAACGATCTTTTCGGTAGTTTCGTGAATGATTTCAGGACCAGTTAAATGTCTGTCCTCAAGTTCATCCCAACACAAAGGGGATCTACATTTCTGTCCATATAAAGCTTTAAAAGGTGCAGCTTTAATGCTGGAGTGATAACTGTTGTTGTAAGAAAATTCAACCAAAGGTAGATGTCTATCCCATCCTTTGCCAAAATCGATTGCACAAGCACGTAGCATATCTTCCATGGTTTGAATAGTTCGTTCACTTTGACCATCAGTTTACGGATGATAAGCTGTACTCATGTCGAGTTGAGTTCCAAGAGCAGATTGTAAAGTTTTCCAGAATCGAGAAACAAATCGACTGTCGCGATCAGAAATAATCGAGATAGGAACACCATGACGTGAGACGATTTCTTGAATATAAATCTGTGATAATCTCTCCATCTTGTCAGTTTCCTTAATCAGTATGAAATGTGCAGATTTAGTAAGACGATCAACTACGACCCAAATAGTATCGTTACCGTTCGAAGTCTTAGGTAACTTAGTAACGAAGTTCATAGTGATATACTCCCACTTCCACTGCGGAATATCGGGTTGTGTCAACAGACCAGAAGGCTTTTGATGTTCGACCTTGACTTTCAAACAAGTAAGACACTTACTAACATAAGTAGCAATGTCAGCTTTCCTGTTAGGCCACCAGTAGAATTGCTTCACATCGTGATACATCTTACTGGAACCGGGATGAATAGAATATCTAGTCTTATGTGCTTCATCCAAGACTAGTTCACGGAGATTACCGAAGCGAGGAACCTAAATTCTGTTGCCAAAGTACCGTGTACCATTAGCTTTCACTTGGAGTTGGTTTTCGAAACCAATAGGTCCTTCACCTTCGATAAGTGTCGGTTTAATAGCTTCCAATTGAGCTTCACAGATTCGTGACATAAGGTTCGATTTGATTCTCAGATTTAGGGCACGAACACGTTTAACATCGTCTTTTCGACTAAGGGCATCGACAACTACATTCGCCTTGCCAGGATGATATTTCAGCTCACATTGATAATCGTTTAATGTCTCGACCCATCGACTCTGCCTCATATTCAACTGTTTCTTATCAAAGATGTGTCGAAGACTCTTATGGTCAGTGTACACCGTAAAATGGGTACCATACAAATAATGTCTCCATATCTTCAATGCAAATACCACGGCACCTAATTCAAGGTTATGTGTGGTATAGTTCTCCTCATGTTTCTTCAACTGCCTAGATGCGTAGGAAATAACCTTTTCATGTTACATTAAAACACAACCAAAGCCTCGCTTTGAAGCATCGCATTAAATAACAAAGTCATCAGTACCTTCAGGTAAAGATAGAATCGGGGTTGTGGTCAATTTCTCCTTCAGAATCTTGAAAGCAGATTCCTGTTCTTCAGACCACTCAAACTTATTTCCTTTTTGAGTTAGCTTCGTAAGAGGTTTAGCAAGAAGAGAAAAATCTTTTATAAATCTCCGATAGTAACCGGCAAGTCCCAAAAATTGACGAATATGCTTAGCAGTCTTTGGTATCTCCCAGTTCTGAATAGCAGTAATCTTAGCTGGATCGACATGTATGTTGTCTCTATCAACAACATGTCCAAGGAATTGTACGGTTTTAAGCCAAAATTCGCACTTAGAAAATTTAGCATAAAGTTGTTCCTTTCGTAAGAGTTCAAGAATCATGCGAAAATGTTGCTCATGTTCTTCCTCACTTTTGGAGTAGATCAAGATGTCATCAATGAAAACAATGACGAATTTGTCGAGATAAGGTTTGCAAACACGGTTCATAAGATCCATGAATACGGCAGGAGCATTGGTCAAACCAAAAGGCATGACACAAAATTCATAGTGCCCATAACGAGTGCGAAAAGCAGTCTTAGGAATATCGGATTCCTTAACTTGGAGTTGGTGATAACTAGATCTTAAATCAATCTTTGAATAAATTCTTGACCCTTGAAGTTGATTGAATAAATCATCAATACGCGGCAACGGATAACGATTCTTGATAGTAAGCTTGTTAAGTTCGCGATAATCAATGCACATCCTTAACGTACCATCCTTCTTCTTAACAAACAGATTAGGAGCTCCCTAAGGGGACGAGCTTGGACGAATAAAACCTTTATCCAATAGTTCTTGGAGTTGGTTAGATAATTCCTTCATCTCGGAGGGTGCTAAATTATATGGAGCTTTAGCAATAGGAGCAGCACCGGGAGTTAAATCAATTTGAAATTCAACTTGTCGAGGAGGTGGAAGACCAGGAAGATCTTCGGGAAACACATCGGGAAAATCTTTAATCACTGGTACATCTGCAATACGCTTCTCTTTTGATTCAATCATCTTAACGTGGGCAAGAATAGCTGGATAACCTTTCATAAGGTATTTGAGGGTTTTAATACAGGAGATGATATTGAGATTGGAACCACTCTTTTCACCTTGGATGATGAGAGTCTCTCCATTTCCCAATGAAATATGAACAGTTTTATCTTAACACATGATAGCAGCATTTAATGGACGTAACCAATCCATTCCAACTACGACGTCAAAACTTCCGAGCTCGATCGGTAAAAGGACTATCTTAAATTCTTTATTGGTAAAGATTAGGTTGCAATTTTTATAGATTTTATCGACTTGCATGATCTTTCCATTGGCTACTTCTACTAATTGTTTAGTTTCTAAGGGTTGAGGCTTTTCAGTAAATAGGGTGCAAAAATCACTAGACACATAACTTCTGTCAGCACCAGTATCGAATAAAATAGTTGCATAACAATTATTGACAAGATACGTACTCGTAATGACCTCATCCTCATCTCGGGCTTCAGCAGCAGTAATAACAAACGCACGACCCTTCGTAGCAGTAGTATTTGCTCCAGTAGCAGGATTATCCTTCTTCTTGGGACAATTTGGACTAATATGTCCCTTTTCTCCACAAGTATAGCAAGTTGGAGGAGCTTTAGCAGGAACAATCACCTTATCCTTTGGAGGAGTCTTACACGTCTTAGCTACGTGTCCCACTTTCTTACACAACGAACAAACAGCAGTACACTGCCCCGGGTGATGCCTCTCACAATGAGTACAGAAAGGATAGGAACCCTTGTAATTCATCTTTGTACCATCCGCAGGCTTCTTACCAATGTTCTGAGTCGAACCTTGAGATGGCTCAAACTTCCTCTTACCATCATTACCCTTGGTCTCAACCTGCTTATTAGCCGACGCTCTTCTTCTCTTGGCCAACATTAGATTTTGTACCATGAGAATCACAGCATCGAGAGTAACCTTCTCAGCAGTAATAACATTCCCTTGAACATCAACTGGAAGACCTTCGATATACCTTTCAATTCTCCTAGCCTCGGTAGGAAACATTTCAGGACATAGAGTAGAAAGCTCAAGATAACGGTTGGTGTAGTTCTCAATATCAGTACCCTTCACCTTGAGTTCCCAGAACTCAGCTTCAAGCTTCTGAACTTGACTCCTTGGGCAGAATTTGTTAACCAACATGCTTTTGAGTTCGTCCCATGGAATTGCATTAGCATTGTCAATTCCTACGGACTTGGCATGAGCAATCCACCAAGTTAAAGTATTGCCACCCAATGAGCTAGTGGCATACTTTACTCGATCGTTATCACCACAGTTGCAAATACAGAAAATGGATTCCATCTTCTCGAACCAACTAACTAGTTCGACAGCTTCTTCAGTTCCCTTAAATGCAGGAGGATGACAGTTTGAAAAATTCTTGTAGGAACAAGGTTTCGGTTGAGGATTAACATTATTAGCTTGATTGTTGCCTTGTGTGGCAGTGAGTAGTTATTGGAATTGCTCGGTAGTCAATACGATATTATTAACAGTAGGTGCAGATGGACGAACCATGATGTCGCTACATAAGTGAACATAAGTCGGATAAGTTAACAAGTTATAGGGTTGAGCAATTACAAGTATGAATAAGATAAAGTATTGATATCACATGATATAAACAAAACACTTTATATTATTAAGGAACGAGGCGTTAAAATAAGCCTTTTAATACACGATTCGGGAATAGGAATAGTTTAAGGCACAACCTTTACATAGATGGAAAAATAGGAAAATAAACTAGGAAATGTCAAGATTGAAGTAGTCTTCATATCTCTTCTTCTCATCCTCAAACTGCTTCATCACTTTTTCCATGTTATCCTTCACAAGTTTCTCTAGCCTTTCGGTTTGAGAATCGAGGGACTCTTTGATAATTTCCTTCAAGATTTTGTTTTCTTTTTCTAGATTGTTTAGACGCACTTCTATCCGAGCAACGTGGCGTCTGCTAAACTCCCTATTCTTCTCACAACTACTTTGAAGGTTGATGATATCACACTTCACCCTTATGTGCTCCATGTTATTACAAAATAATGGACCAGTAGTGGGTTCAGGTTGCTTTCTCTTTAGAGTTGAGTTTTCAGATGATTCTCCAATAGGCTCTTCTTCAGGTTCGTAATTTAAAAAGTCACTGTCGTAGTTAGGGAGGTTTTGAAGAGCATCCCATTCAGGAGTACTCATCGGTTTATGTACCAATGAGTGAAAAGAGCCAGAGTCAGCAGAATCAGCAGGGCTTTCTCCTTCACTTTCAGATTCTTGAGTTGGGTGAAATTTAGGAGAAGCAGGTAGAGTATCCGGACTATAGTTTGGTGAGCAGGGATCACCAAAGCCATAAGGTGGACTTTGGACTGGTCTTTCAGTGGAAGACCCTTTAGTATCTTCTTCGGTTGGCTTAAAAAGAGTTGGTTTATTAACGCTTGAGCTTGACATCCTAACATTAGGAAAGAGACTTTGATTAGAATCTTTAAGTCAAGAATAGTAAAGCATAAGTGCTAAGATTATAGGGCAATCCTAAGTGCTTTAAAGTCTAAGGCATGAAAGGTTATAGTTCCCTAGATTGCTAAGGCACCCTAGATAGCAAATAAGGCATACATAAAGATGCAATCCTGATTCTCTATAACAGCCTGCTTTGCTCTGATACCAATCTATCACACCCCCAGTTAGGGCCTGGGCTAAATGTGACTTAATACCAAACAAACAAACATATTATGATAAACGAGAACAATACTAAATGATAAAATTATCTTTATTGAGAGCACGCAGCGGAAAATTAAATGTCGTTACAGTGATGGAAGTAACAATAATGTAAATTTTCAAATGCAAAAGTAAATAATGTGATATCTCTTGATCCTATGTCCAACTAGCATCACATAAGCAGTAAGAAAGAAATCTTGAATCAAACAGCACCTGAGACAAAACATGCTAAAGTGTCAACCAAAAAGGTTGAGTGAAGTTCATAGGTTTAACAAATAAGTTTGACCGTTGTTTTAGACCACAAGATTTAGTTTGTAAAGTTGTTCTCCCGCAGGATCAAAAAGTTATGCCAAAGCGTGATATTTAGACTAAATGTTCAAGTTTGCCCCAAGACAAGTTGTAGTTTATACTTGTCGGTTTAATTTCATTATTAGGTAATACAAAGACTTAGTCAAATGTATCGAGGATGTTACTCCTGATAGCCTACCCCCAATAATTAAGCATGCATTCAACGAGCAATTAAAAATATCACTGTAGGGACTTAGTCGGACATAGCCGGGTATAGCATAGTTTAACAGTTTGGTACTTGTGTCTAAATTGTAAAATGTAAAAACAGCAGGTGTCTCACCCCAAGTAAAAGTAAATAAGTTGTGCACAAAGTAAAGTGGGGCTATGAAGTTCACCTTAGAGAGATGTGGTTATTCCTCGGAATAGAAAGTTGGATGAGTGAGCAGAAAAGTCAGCCTATTGACATTTAAGAGTAGTAAGTGTTTTTGCCCAAGTTTAAGTAGACGTTTAAGTATGATAGTATTGTAAGTATAGTTCGT